>NW_026608297.1:0-77039 GCF_029499605.1 Hyla sarda
CAGAGGACAATACAGAGATACAGTCATATATAGAGGTCTGAGGACAATACAGAGATACAGTCATATATAGAGGGTCTGAAGGACAATACAGAGATACAGTCATATATAGAGGTCTGAGGACAATACAGAGATATCAGTCATATATAGAGGTCTGAGGACAATACAGAGATACAGTCATATATAGAGGTCTGAGGACAATACAGAGATACAGTCATATATAGAGGTCTGAGGGACAATACAGAGATACAGTCATATATAGAGGTCTGAGGAGACAATACAGAGATACAGTCATATATAGAGGTCTGGAGGACAATACAGAGATACAGTCATATATAGAGGTCTGAGAGGACATACAGAGATACAGTCATATATAGAGGTCTGAGGAGACAATACAGAGATACAGTCATATATAGAGGTCTGAGGACAATACAGAGATACAGTCATATATAGAGGTCTGAGAGACAATACAGAGATACAGTCATATATAGAGGTCTGAGGACAATACAGAGATACAGTCATATATAGAGGTCTGAGGAGGACAATACAGAGATACAGTCATATATAGAGGTCTGAGAGACAATACAGAGATACAGTCATATATAGAGGTCTGAGAGACAATACAGAGATACAGTCATATATAGAGGTCTGAGGACAATACAGAGATACAGTCATATATAGAGGTCTGAGGAGGACAATACAGAGATACAGTCCATATATAGAGGTCTGAGGAGGACAATACAGAGATACAGTCATATATAGAGGTCTGAGGAGGACAATACAGAGATACAGTCATATATAGAGGTCTGAGAGACAATACAGAGATACAGTCATATATAGAGGTCTGAGGACAATACAGAGATACAGTCATATATAGAGGTCTGAGGACAATACAGAGATACAGTCATATATAGAGGTCTGAGGAACAATACAGAGATACAGTCATATATAGAGGTCTGAGGACAATACAGAGATACAGTCATATATAGAGGTCTGAGGACAATACAGAGATACAGTCATATATAGAGGTCTGAGGACAATACAGAGATACAGTCATATATAGAGGTCTGAGGACAATACAGAGATACAGTCATATATAGAGGTCTGAGGACAATACAGAGATACAGTCATATATAGAGGTCTGAGGACAATACAGAGATACAGTCATATATAGAGGTCTGAGGACAATACAGAGATACAGTCATATATAGAGGTCTGAGGACAATACAGAGATACAGTCATATATAGAGGTCTGAGGACAATACAGAGATACAGTCATATATAGAGGTCTGAGGACAATACAGAGATACAGTCATATATAGAGGTCTGAGGACAATACAGAGATACAGTCATATATAGAGGTCTGAGAGACAATACAGAGATACAGTCATATATAGAGGTCTGAGGACAATACAGAGATACAGTCATATATAGAGGTCTGAGGACAATACAGAGATACAGTCATATATAGAGGTCTGAGGAGGACAATACAGAGATACAGTCATATATAGAGGTCTGAGGACAATACAGAGATACAGTCATATATAGAGGTCTGAGGACAATACAGAGATACAGTCATATATAGAGGTCTGAGGGACAATACAGAGATACAGTCATATATAGAGGTCTGAGGGACAATACAGAGATACAGTCATATATAGAGGTCTGAGGACAATACAGAGATACAGTCATATATAGAGGTCTGAGGAGGACAATACAGAGATACAGTCATATATAGAGGTCTGAGGACAATACAGAGATACAGTCATATATAGAGGTCTGAGGAGACAATACAGAGATACAGTCATATATAGAGGTCTGAGGGACAATACAGAGATACAGTCATATATAGAGGTCTGAGGAGACAATACAGAGATACAGTCATATATAGAGGTCTGAGGACAATACAGAGATACAGTCATATATAGAGGTCTGAGGAGACAATACAGAGATACAGTCATATATAGAGGTCTGAGGACAATACAGAGATACAGTCATATATAGAGGTCTGAGGACAATACAGAGATACAGTCATATATAGAGGTCTGAGGACAATACAGAGATACAGTCATATATAGAGGTCTGAGGGACAATACAGAGATACAGTCATATATAGAGGTCTGAGGGACAATACAGAGATACAGTCATATATAGAGGTCTGAGGACAATACAGAGATACAGTCATATATAGAGGTCTGAGGACAATACAGAGATACAGTCATATATAGAGGTCTGAGGAGGACAATACAGAGATACAGTCATATATAGAGGTCTGAGGAGGAACAATACAGAGATACAGTCATATATAGAGGTCTGAGGAGACAATACAGAGATACAGTCATATATAGAGGTCTGAGGACAATACAGAGATACAGTCATATATAGAGGTCTGAGGAGGACAATACAGAGATACAGTCATATATAGAGGTCTGAGGAGGACAATACAGAGATACAGTCATATATAGAGGTCTGAGGAGGACAATACAGAGATATAGTCATATATAGAGGTCTGAGGAGGACAATACAGAGATACAGTCATATATAGAGGTCTGAGGAGGACAATACAGAGATACAGTCATATATAGAGGTCTGAGGAGACAATACAGAGATACAGTCATATATAGAGGTCTGAGGACAATACAGAGATACTAGTCATATATAGAGGTCTGAGGACAATACAGAGATACAGTCATATATAGAGGTCTGAGGAGGACAATACAGAGATACAGTCATATATAGAGGTCTGAGGAGAACAATACAGAGATACAGTCATATATAGAGGTCTGAGGACAATACAGAGATACAGTCATATATAGAGGTCTGAGGACAATACAGAGATACAGTCATATATAGAGGTCTGAGGAGACAATACAGAGATACAGTCATATATAGAGGTCTGAGGACAATACAGAGATACAGTCATATATAGAGGTCTGAGGACAATACAGAGATACAGTCATATATAGAGGTCTGAGGACAATACAGAGATACAGTCATATATAGAGGTCTGAGGAGGACAATATAGAGATACAGTCATATATAGAGGTCTGAGGAGGACAATACAGAGATACAGTCATATATAGAGGTCTGAGGAGGACAATACAGAGATACAGTCATATATAGAGGTCTGAGGACAATACAGAGATATAGTCATATATAGAGGTCTGAGGACAATACAGAGATACAGTCATATATAGAGGTCTGAGGAGGACAATACAGAGATACAGTCATATATAGAGGTCTGAGGAGGACAATACAGAGATATAGTCATATATAGAGGTCTGAGGAGACAATACAGAGATACAGTCATATATAGAGGTCTGAGGAGGACAATACAGAGATATAGTCATATATAGAGGTCTGAGGAGAACAATACAGAGATACAGTCATATATAGAGGTCTGAGGACAATACAGAGATACAGTCATATATAGAGGTCTGAGGACAATACAGAGATACAGTCATATATAGAGGTCTGAGGAGGACAATACAGAGATACAGTCATATATAGAGGTCTGAGGAGAACAATACAGAGATACAGTCATATATAGAGGTCTGAGGAGAACAATACAGAGATACAGTCATATATAGAGGTCTGAGGAACAATACAGAGATACAGTCATATATAGAGGTCTGAGGACAATACAGAGATACAGTCATATATAGAGGTCTGAGGACAATACAGAGATACAGTCATATATAGAGGTCTGAGGAGAACAATACAGAGATATAGTCATATATAGAGGTCTGAGGACAATACAGAGATACAGTCATATATAGAGGTCTGAGGACAATACAGAGATACAGTCATATATAGAGGTCTGAGGACAATACAGAGATACAGTCATATATAGAGGTCTGAGGACAATACAGAGATACAGTCATATATAGAGGTCTGAGGAGAACAATACAGAGATATAGTCATATATAGAGGTCTGAGGAGAACAATACAGAGATACAGTCATATATAGAGGTCTGAGGACAATACAGAGATACAGTCATATATAGAGGTCTGAGGACAATACAGAGATACAGTCATATATAGAGGTCTGAGGACAATACAGAGATACAGTCATATATAGAGGTCTGAGGACAATACAGAGATACAGTCATATATAGAGGTCTGAGGAGAACAATACAGAGATACAGTCATATATAGAGGTCTGAGGACAATACAGAGATACAGTCATATATAGAGGTCTGAGGAGGATAATACAGAGATACAGTCATATATAGAGGTCTGAGGACAATACAGAGATATAGTCATATATAGAGGTCTGAGGACAATACAGAGATACAGTCATATATAGAGGTCTGAGGACAATACAGAGATACAGTCATATATAGAGGTCTGAGGAGGATAATACAGAGATACAGTCATATATAGAGGTCTGAGGACAATACAGAGATATAGTCATATATAGAGGTCTGAGGACAATACAGAGATACAGTCATATATAGAGGTCTGAGGACAATACAGAGATATAGTCATATATAGAGGTCTGAGGATAATACAGAGATACAGTCATATAGAGAGGTCTGAGGAAGACAATACAGAGATACAGTCATATATAGAGGTCTGTGGACAATACAGAGATACAGTCATATATAGAGGTCTGAGGAGAACAATACAGAGATACAGTCATATATAGAGGTCTGAGGACAATACAGAGATACAGTCATATATAGAGGTCTGAGGACAATACAGAGATACAGTCATATATAGAGGTCTGAGGACAATACAGAGATATAGTCATATATAGAGGTCTGAGGACAATACAGAGATACAGTCATATATAGAGGTCTGAGGACAATACAGAGATACAGTCATATATAGAGGTCTGAGGACAATACAGAGATACAGTCATATATAGAGGTCTGAGGACAATACAGAGATACAGTCATATATAGAGGTCTGAGGACAATACAGAGATACAGTCATATATAGAGGTCTGAGGACAATACAGAGATACAGTCATATATAGAGGTCTGAGGAGGACAATACAGAGATACAGTCATATATAGAGGTCTGAGGACAATACAGAGATACAGTCATATATAGAGGTCTGAGGACAATACAGAGATATAGTCATATATAGAGGTCTGAGGACAATACAGAGATACAGTCATATATAGAGGTCTGAGGAGGACAATACAGAGATACAGTCATATATAGAGGTCTGAGGACAATACAGAGATACAGTCATATATAGAGGTCTGAGGAGAACAATACAGAGATATAGTCATATATAGAGGTCTGAGGAGAACAATACAGAGATACAGTCATATATAGAGGTCTGAGGACAATACAGAGATACAGTCATATATAGAGGTCTGAGGACAATACAGAGATACAGTCATATATAGAGGTCTGAGGACAATACAGAGATATAGTCATATATAGAGGTCTGAGGACAATACAGAGATACAGTCATATATAGAGGTCTGAGGAGGACAATACAGAGATACAGTCATATATAGAGGTCTGAGGACAATACAGAGATATAGTCATATATAGAGGTCTGAGGAGGACAATACAGAGATACAGTCATATATAGAGGTCTGAGGAGAACAATACAGAGATACAGTCATATATAGAGGTCTGAGGACAATACAGAGATACAGTCATATATAGAGGTCTGAGGACAATACAGAGATACAGTCATATATAGAGGTCTGAGGACAATACAGAGATACAGTCATATATAGAGGTCTGAGGACAATACAGAGATACAGTCATATATAGAGGTCTGAGAACAATACAGAGATACAGTCATATATAGAGGTCTGAGGACAATACAGAGATACAGTCATATATAGAGGTCTGAGGAGATCAATACAGAGATATAGTCATATATAGAGGTCTGAGGAAGACAATACAGAGATACAGTCATATATAGAGGTCTGAGGACAATACAGAGATATAGTCATATATAGAGGTCTGAGGAAGACAATACAGAGATACAGTCATATATAGAGGTCTGAGGACAATACAGAGATATAGTCATATATAGAGGTCTGAGGACAATACAGAGATACAGTCATATATAGAGGTCTGAGGACAATACAGAGATATAGTCTTATATAGAGGTCTGAGGACAATACAGAGATATAGTCATATATAGAGGTCTGAGGACAATACAGAGATACAGTCATATATAGAGGTTTGAGGACAATACAGAGATACAGTCATATATAGAGGTCTGAGGACAATACAGAGATACAGTCATATATAGAGGTCTGAGGACAATACAGAGATATAGTCTTATATAGAGGTCTGAGGACAATACAGAAATACAGTCATATAGAGAGGTCTGAGGAGAACAATACAGAGATACAGTCATATATAGAGGTCTGAGGACAATACAGAGATACAGTCATATATATAGGTCTGAGGAGAACAATACAGAGATACAGTCATATATAGAGGTCTGAGGACAATACAGAGATATAGTCATATATAGAGGTCTGAGGACAATACAGAGATACAGTCATATATAGAGGTTTGAGGACAATACAGAGATACAGTCATATATAGAGGTCTGAGGACAATACAGAGATACAGTCATATATAGAGGTCTGAGAACAATACAGAGATACAGTCATATATAGAGGTCTGAGGAGAACAATACAGAGATACAGTCATATATAGAGGTCTGAGGAGGACAATACAGAGATATAGTCATATATAGAGGTCTGAGGACAATACAGAGATATAGTTATATATAGAGGTCTGAGGACAATACAGAGATACAGTCATATATAGAGGTCTGAGGACAATACAGAGATACAGTCATATATAGAGGTCTGAGGACAATACAGAGATACAGTCATATATAGAGGTCTGAGGACAATACAGAGATACAGTCATATATAGAGGTCTGAGGACAATACAGAGATACAGTCATATATAGAGGTCTGAGGACAATACAGAGATACAGTCATATATAGAGGTCTGTGGACAATACAGAGATACAGTCATATATAGAGGTCTGAGGAGAACAATACAGAGATACAGTCATATATAGAGGTCTGAGGAGAACAATACAGAGATATAGTCATATATAGAGGTCTGAGGACAATACAGAGATATAGTCATATATAGAGGTCTGAGGACAATACAGAGATACAGTCATATATAGAGGTCTGAGGAGGACAATACAGAGATATAGTCATATATAGAGGTCTGAGGACAATACAGAGATACAGTCATATATAGAGGTCTGAGGAGGACAATACAGAGATACAGTCATATATAGAGGTCTGAGGAGAACAATACAGAGATACAGTCATATATAGAGGTCTGAGGAGGACAATACAGAGATATAGTCATATATAGAGGTCTGAGGACAATACAGAGATACAGTCATATATAGAGGTTTGAGGAGAACAATACAGAGATACAGTCATATATAGAGGTCTGAGGACAATACAGAGATACAGTCATATATAGAGGTCTGAGGAAGACAATACAGAGATATAGTCATATATAGAGGTCTGAGGACAATACAGAGATACAGTCATACATAGGGCTCTGAGGAGAACAATACAGAGATACAGTCATATATAGAGGTCTGAGGAGAACAATACAGAGATATAGTCATATATAGAGGTCTGAGGAGAACAATACAGAGATATAGTCATATATAGAGGTCTGAGGACAATACAGAGATACAGTCATATATAGAGGTCTGAGGACAATACAGAGATATAGTCATATATAGAGGTCTGAGGACAATACAGAGATATAGTCATATATAGAGGTCTGAGGACAATACAGAGATACAGTCATATATAGAGGTCTGAGGACAATACAGAGATACAGTCATATATAGAGGTCTGAGGACAATACAGAGATACAGTCATATATAGAGGTCTGAGGACAATACAGAGATACAGTCATATATAGAGGTCTGAGGACAATACAGAGATACAGTCATATATAGAGGTCTGAGGAGGACAATACAGAGATACAGTCATATATAGAGGTCTGAGGAGGACAATACAGAGATACAGTCATATATAGAGGTCTGAGGAGAACAATACAGAGATACAGTCATATATAGAGGTCTGAGGAGGACAATACAGAGATATAGTCATATATAGAGGTCTGAGGACAATACAGAGATACAGTCATATATAGAGGTCTGAGGAGGACAATACAGAGATACAGTCATATATAGAGGTCTGAGGAGAACAATACAGAGATACAGTCATATATAGAGGTCTGAGGAGGACAATACAGAGATATAGTCATATATAGAGGTCTGAGGACAATACAGAGATACAGTCATATATAGAGGTTTGAGGAGAACAATACAGAGATACAGTCATATATAGAGGTCTGAGGACAATACAGAGATACAGTCATACATAGGGCTCTGAGGAGAACAATACAGAGATACAGTCATATATAGAGGTCTGAGGACAATACAGAGATACAGTCATATATAGAGGTCTGAGGACAATACAGAGATACAGTCATATATAGAGGTCTGAGGACAATACAGAGATACAGTCATATATAGAGGTCTGAGGACAATACAGAGATACAGTCATATATAGAGGTCTGAGAACAATACAGAGATAAAGTCATATATAGAGGTCTGAGGAGGACAATACAGAGATGCAGTCATATATAGAGGTCTGAGGAGAACAATACAGAGATACAGTCATATATAGAGGTCTGAGGAGGACAATACAGAGATATAGTCATATATAGAGGTTTGAGGACAATACAGAGATACAGTCATATATAGAGGTCTGAGGACAATACAGAGATACAGTCATATATAGAGGTCTGAGGAGGACAATACAGAGATACAGTCATATATAGAGGTCTGAGGAGAACAATACAGAGATACAGTCATATATAGAGGTCTGAGGAGGACAATACAGAGATATAGTCATATATAGAGGTCTGAGGACAATACAGAGATACAGTCATATATAGAGGTTTGAGGAGAACAATACAGAGATACAGTCATATATAGAGGTCTGAGGACAATACAGAGATATAGTCATATATAGAGGTCTGAGGACAATACAGAGATACAGTCATATATAGAGGTTTGAGGAGAACAATACAGAGATACAGTCATATATAGAGGTCTGAGGACAATACAGAGATACAGTCATATATAGAGGTCTGAGGACAATACAGAGATATAGTCATATATAGAGGTCTGAGGACAATACAGAGATACAGTCATACATAGGGCTCTGAGGAGAACAATACAGAGATACAGTCATATATAGAGGTCTGAGGACAAATCAGAGATACAGTCATATATAGAGGTCTGAGGACAATACAGAGATACAGTCATACATAGGGCTCTGAGGAGAACATGTCAGCAGAGAGCTCTGTGTTCATGATGTGAGCAGAGAGCTCTGTGTTCATGATGTCAGCAGAGAGCTCTGTGTTCATGATGTCAGCAGAGAGCTCTGTGTTCATGATGTCAGCAGAGAGCTCTGTGTTCATGATGTCAGCAGAGAGCTCTGTGTTCATGATGTCAGCAGAGAGCTCTGTGTTCATGATGTCAGCAGAGAGCTCTGTGTTCATGATGTCAGCAGAGAGCTCTGTGTTCATGATGTCAGCAGAGAGCTCTGTGTTCATGATGTCAGCAGAGAGCTCTGTGTTCATGATGTCAGCAGAGAGCTCTGTATTCATGATGTCAGCAGAGATTACAGTGTTCATGATGTCAGCAGAGAGCTCTGTGTTCATGATGTCAGCAGAGATCACAGTGTTCATGATGTCAGCAGAGAGCTCTGTGTTCATGATGTCAGCAGAGATCACAGTGTTCATGATGTCAGCAGAGAGCTCTGTGTTCATGATGTCAGCAGAGAGCTCTGTGTTCATGATGTCAGCAGAGGGCTCTGTGTTCATGATGTCAGCAGAGAGCTCTGTGTTCATGATGTCAGCAGGGAGCACTGTGTTCATGATGTCAGCAGAGAGCTCTGTGTTCATGATGTCAGCAGAGAGCTCTGTGTTCATGATGTCAGCAGAGAGCTCTGTGTTCATGATGTCAGCAGAGAGCTCTGTGTTCATGATGTCAGCAGAGAGCTCTGTGGATAGACAGAAGCATTTCCTCTGTAGTATTCAGCAGCTAATAAGTACAGGAAGGTTTTTAATACAAGTAATTTACAAATCTAAATGGTAGGATGTGTAGGTCACTTAGAGATAGGAGAGAAGTGTTTGAGGTTAAAGGTTTTGTCTTCACCCAATCAGACAAATATAGGAAATGTATAAATATATAAATACCGGTCCTCAAGAACACTGGGGATGTGTAGATATAAGTAGGAGAAGAGAGAGATAGTGAATCTATTACAATTTAATTTATTAATGTTAGTATAAAGATGAGTGGCCAATCACTCTGCAGGGCCCTTGCAGAGATAAATTGGCAAAAATACAGATAAAAATATGAATATTAATTATAAAACAAAAATAAAAATGCACCAATAATCGTAAAGTATGTTCACTAAAGTGGTTAGCAACGTGTCTCTTTGGTGGCAGTTTATATGTCCAGAGATGTCCAATATTATATAGGGAAATCACAGTTCTATATGGGAAAATCACAGTTCAATATGGGGAAATCACAGTTCTATATGGGGAAATCACAGTTCTATATGGGGAAATCACAGTTCTATATGGGGAAATCACAGTTCTATATGGGGAAATCACAGTTCTATATGGGGAAATCACAGTTCTATATGGGGAAATCACAGTTCTATATAGGGAAATCACAGTTCTATATGGGGAAATCACAGTTCTATATGAGGAAATCACAGTTCTATATAGGGAAATCACAGTTCTATATAGGGAAATCACAGTTCTATATGGGGAAATCACAGTTCTATATGGGGAAATCACAGTTCTATATAGGGAAATCACAGTTCTATATGGGGAAATCACAGTTCTATATAGGGAAATCACAGTTCTATATAGGGAAATCACAGTTCTATATAGGGAAATCACAGTTCTATATGGGGAAATCACAGTTCTATATGGGGAAATCACAGTTCTATATGGGGAAATCACAGTTCTATATGGGGAAATCACAGTTCTATATGGTGAAATCACAGTTCTATATAGGGAAATCACAGTTCTATATGGGGAAATCACAGTTCTATATGGGGAAATCACAGTTCTATATAGGGAAATCACAGTTCTATATGGGGAAATCACAGTTCTATATTTGGAAATCACAGTTCTATATAGGGAAATCACAGTTCTATATGGGGAAATCACAGTTCTATATAGGGAAATCACAGTTCTATATAGGGAAATCACAGTTCTATATGGGGAAATCACAGTTCTATATAGGGAAATCACAGTTCTATATAGGGAAATCACAATTCTATATAGGGAAATCACAGTTCTATATAGGGAAATCACAGTTCTATATAGGGAAATCACAGTTTTATATGGGGAAATCACAGTTCTATATAGGGAAATCACAGTTCTATATGGGGAAATCACAGTTCTATATGGGGAAATCACAGTTCTATATGGGGAAATCACAGTTCTATATAGGGAAATCACAGTTCTATATAGGGAAATCACAGTTCTATATGGGGAAATCACAGTTCTATATGAGGAAATCACAGTTCTATATAGGGAAATCACAGTTCTATATAGGGAAATCACAGTTCTATATGGGGAAATCACAGTTCTATATGGGGAAATCACAGTTCTATATAGGGAAATCACAGTTCTATATGGGGAAATCACAGTTCTATATAGGGAAAACACACTTCTATATAGGGAAATCACAGTTCTATATAGGGAAATCACAGTTCTATATGGGGAAATCACAGTTCTATATGGGGAAATCACAGTTCTATATAGGGAAATCACAGTTCTATATGGGGAAATCACAGTTCTATATGGTGAAATCACAGTTCTATATAGGGAAATCACAGTTCTATATGGGGAAATCACAGTTCTATATGGGGAAATCACAGTTCTATATGGGGAAATCACAGTTCTATATGGGGAAATCACAGTTCTATATAGGGAAATCACAGTTCTATATGGGGAAATCACAGTTCTATATTTGGAAATCACAGTTCTATATAGGGAAATCACAGTTCTATATGGGGAAATCACAGTTCTATATAGGGAAATCACAGTTCTATATAGGGAAATCACAATTCTTTATAGGGAAATCACAGTTCTATATAGGGAAATCACAGTTCTATATAGGGAAATCACAGTTTTATATGGGGAAATCACAGTTCTATATAGGGAAATCACAGTTCTATATGGGGAAATCACAGTTCTATATGGGGAAATCACAGTTCTATATGGGGAAATCACAGTTCTATATGAGGAAATCACAGTTCTATATAGGGAAATCACAGTTCTATATAGGGAAATCACAGTTCTATATGGGGAAATCACAGTTCTATATGGGGAAATCACAGTTCTATATGGGGATATCACAGTTCTATATAGGGAAATCACAGTTCTATATGGGGAAATCACAGATCTATATATGGAAAATCACAGTTCTGTATAGGGAAATCACAGTTCTATATAGGGAAATCACAGTTCTATATAGGGAAATCACAGTTCTCTATGGGGAAATCACAGTTCTATATGGGGAAATCACAGTTCTATATGGGGAAATCACAGTTCTATATAGGGAAATCACAGTTCTATATATGTAAATCACAGTTCTATATGGGGAAATCACAGTTCTATATAGGAAAATCACAGTTCTATATAGGGAAATAACAGTTCTATATGGGGAAATCACAGTTCTATATAGGGAAATCACAGTTCTATATAGGGAAATCACAGTTCTATATGGGGAAATCACAGTTCTATATGGGGAAATCACAGTTCTATATATGGAAATCACAGTTCTATATGGGGAAATCACAGTTCTATATAGGGAAATCACAGTTCTATATATGGAAATCACAGTTCTATATGGGGAAATCACAGTTCTATATAGGGAAATCACAGTTCTATATAGGGAAATCACAGTTCTATATGGGAAAATCACAGTTCTATATAGGGAAATCACAGTTCTATAAGGGGAAATCACAGTTCTATATAGGGAAATCACAGTTCTTTTTGGGGAAATCACAGTTCTATATGGGGAAATCACAGTTCTATATGGGGAAATCACAGTTCTATATAGGGAAATCACAGTTCTATATGGGGAAATCACAGTTCTATATAGGGAAATCACAGTTCTATATGGGGAAATCACAGTTCTATATGGGGAAATCACAGTTCTATATAGGGAAATCACAGTTCTATATGGGGAAATCACATTTCTATATAGGGAAATCACAGTTCTATATTGGGAAATCACATTTCTATATAGGGAAATCACAGTTCTATATAGGGAAATCACAGTTCTATATGGGGAAATCACAGTTCTTTATCACATTTCTATATAGGGAAATCACAGTTCTTTATGGGGAAATCACAGTTCTATATAGGTAAATCACAGTTCTATATAGGGAAATCACAGTTCTATATGGGGAAATCACAGTTCTATATGGGGAAATCACAGTTCTATATGGGGAAATCACATTTCTATATAGGGAAATCACAGTTCTATATGGGGAAATCACAGTTCTATATGGGGAAATCACAGTTACATAGTTACATAGTTAGTATGGTTGAAAAAAGACATACGTCCATCAAGTCCAACCAGGGAATTGAAGGGAAGGGTGTAAGGGGATAAGGGAAAGGGATATAGTTTTATAATTCTGCATAAGCATTTATGTTATTTTGTTCCAGGAATGTATCTAACCCTGTTTTAAAGCTGTTAATTGTTCCTGCTATGACCAGTTCCTGAGTTAGACCGTTCCATAAATTCACAGTTCTCACGGTAAAGAAGGCGTGTCGCCCCTTTAGACTAAACTTTTTCTTCTCCAGACGGAGGGAGTGCCCCCTCGTCCTTTGGGGGGGTTTAACCTGGAACAGTTTTTCTCCATATTTTTTGTATGGGCCATTTATATACTTATATACGTTTATCATATCCCCCCTTATACGTCTCTTCTCAAGACTAAACAATTGTAACTCCTTTAATCGCTCCTCATAGCTAAGATGTTCCAGGCCCCATATTAGTTTAGTCGCACGTCTCTGCACCCTTTCCAACTCCGCAGTGTCCCTTTTATGGACCGGTGCCCAAAACTGAACAGCATATTCCAGGTGAGGCCGTACCAATGCTTTATAAAGGGGGAGTATTATACACTATAGACTGTACCAATGCTTTATAAAGGGGGAGTATTATACACTATTGACTGTACCAATGATTTATAAAGGGGGAGTATTATACACTATAGACTGTACCAATGCTTTATAAAGGGGGAGTATTATAGACTATAGACTGTACCAATGCTTTATAAAGGGGGAGTATTATGTCCCTGGAGTCCAGGCCTCTTTTGATACATAACAATATCCTGCCGGCTTTGGAAGCAGCAGCCTGACATTGTGCTATTCTGTAGTCTGTGATCTACAAGTCACCCAGATCCTTCTCTACCAGTGACTCTGACAGTTTAATCCCCCCTAAGACATACGACGCTGCAGGTTATTAGTATACACAGCCCCCCCTCTATATACACAGCCCCCCTCTATATACACAGCCCCCCCTCTATATACACAGCCCCCCTCTATATACACAGCCCCCCTAAGACATACGACGCTGCAGGTTATTAGTACCCAGATGGATAACTTTACATTTATCCACATTGAACCTCATTTGCCAAGTGGAGGCCCAGACACTTAGTCTATCCAAGTCATCTTGTAACTTATGCACATCCTCTATAGACTGTACCCCCCTCTATATACACAGCCCCCCTCTATATACACAGCCCCCCTCTATATACAGAGCTGTTAATACCATCCTCTATATCATTGATAAATAAATTAAACAGCAGCGGGCCCAGTACAGAACCTTGGGGTCACCACTAATAACCGGGGACCAATCAGAGTACGAATCATTAACCACCACTCTCTGGGTACGATCCATGATCAGTGTTCAATCCAGTTACAAACTAAAGTTTCCAAACCCAAAGACCTTAACCAGTTCTATAGGGGAAAATCACAGTTCTATATAGGGAATTCACAGTTCTAGCACATCATTCAGAAACGCAGCTGCTCCCAGCACTTCACTCACAGCCCCCGGTGGCGAAGTTCCTGGATATCTTCTCTACAGGCCGGACGCCTCTCCGTGCCAGCCCTGGATACCGACAGCCCACCGGAGAACCACTCACCCAGGCGACATCCAGACTGGCACTACAGACAGCTCGTATCATCCACAGGTCACCACGGTCTGCTGAGATCGCTACCCGTGAGTATCGCTATCTGCCGAGATCGCTATCTGCCGGGAAAGGAGGGTGAGTGCTGCTGTGCACTGACACTTTGTATTTCAAAATCACTACAACAACTGCTATAACAACTGCTGCTACAATTACTACAACTACTACTATTACTACAACTGCTACGGTAATTCGTATCACTGGACCTCACAGGAGTTCATTCAATACTGAACTGTGATTTCCCTATATAGAACTGTGATTTTCCAATATAGAACTGTGATTTCCCCATATGGAACTGTGATTTCCCCATATAGAACTGTGATTTCCCTATATAGAACTGTGATTTCCCCGTATAGAACTGTGATTTCCCCATATAGAACTGTGATTTCCCTATATAGAACTGTGATTTCCCCATATAGAACTGTGATTTCCCTATATAGAACTGTGATTTTCCTATATAGAACTGTGATTTTCCTATATAGAACTGTGATTTCCCTATATAGAACTGTGATTTCACTATATAGAACAGTGATTTTCCTATATAGAACTGTGATTTCCCCATATAGAACTGTGAATTCCCTATATAGAACTGTGATTTCCCTATATAGAACTGTGATTTCCCCATATAGAACTGTGATTTCCCAATATAGAACTGTGAATTCCCTATATAGAACTGTGATTTCCCTATATAGAACTGTGATTTCCCCATATAGAACTGTGATTTCCCCATATAGAACTGTGATTTCCCCATATAGAACTGTGATTTCCCTATATAGAACTGTGATTTCCCCATATAGAACTGTGATTTCCCCATATAGAACTGTGATTTCCCCATATAGAACTGTGATTTCCCTATATAGAACTGTGATTTCCCTATATAGAACTGTGATTTCCCCATATAGAACTGTGATTTCCCTATACAGAACTGTGATTTCCCCATATAGAACTGTGATTTCCCTAAATAGAACTGTGATTTCCCTATATAGAACTGTGATTTCCCCATATAGAACTGTGATCTCCCTATATAGAACTGTGAATTTCCCTATATAGAACTGTGATTTCCCTATATAGAACT
Organism: Hyla sarda; assembly: GCF_029499605.1. Classification (NCBI taxonomy): domain Eukaryota; kingdom Metazoa; phylum Chordata; class Amphibia; order Anura; family Hylidae; genus Hyla; species Hyla sarda. The sequence continues at coordinate 16,357 of NW_026608297.1, forward strand.
GTGATTTCCCTATATAGAACTGTGATTTCCCCATATAGAACTGTGATTTCCCTATATAGAACTGTGATTTCCCTATATAGAACTGTGATTTCCCCATATAGAACTGTGATTTCCCTATATAGAACTGTGATTTCCCCATATAGAACTGTGATTTCCCCATATAGAACTGTGATTTCCCTATATAGAACTGTGATTTCCCTATATAGAACTGTGATTTCCCCATATAGAACTGTGATTTCCCTATATAGAACTGTGATTTCCCCATATAGAACTGTGATTTCCCCATATAGAACTGTGATTTCCCCATATAGAACTGTGATTTCCCCATATAGAACTGTGATTTCCCCATATAGAACTGTGATTTCCCTATATAGAACTGTGATTTCCCCATATAGAACTGTGATTTCCCCATATAGAACTGTGATTTCCCCATATTGAACTGTGATTTCCCCATATAGAACTGTGATTTCCCCATATTGAACTGTGATTTCCCCATATAGAACTGTGATTTCCCTATATAATATTGGACATCTCTGGACATATAAACTGCCACCAAAGAGACACGTTGCTAACCACTTTAGTGAACATACTTGACAATTATTGGTGCATTTTTATTTTTGTTTTTATAATTAATATTCATATTTTTATCTGTATTTTTGCCAATTTATCTCTGCAAGGGCCCTGCAGAGTGATTGGCCACTCATCTTTATACTAACATTAATAAATTAAATTGTAATAGATTCACTATCTCTCTCTTCTCCTACTTATATCTACACATCCCCAGTGTTCTTGAGGACTGGTATTTATATATTTATACATTTCCTATATTTACAAATCTGTTTAACTTTCTGGCACCAGTTGATAAAAAAAAAATAAAAAAAAAAGTTTTGCCCCGGAGTACCCCTTTAGTCCATTTGACTATACCACATGCCAATTCACTAATCGAGCTTGTGGTAACATTATCCCCAATCTACTCAATTCACACAATTCCCCCGTTATCTTGGCAGGAATATATATATATATAGGAAACATTCCCACAGTAGGGAAACCAACCTACAGGTAGGTCACGTGTCTTATGTAGCGAGGTTGCAGTATTCGGCTCGGTTGACACTATGAAGTGCTGCTCATTCTTCTGGTGGAAAACATTGTATGGAGACTACAGCGCCCGGAGATTCCGCAGTGTGAACCTCGCCTTGTAGCATTTCATTCGTCTTCTTCCAATGCTTCTCTCTCCTGTTACCCCCCCCCCCCCCCCCCCCCCCGCAGGCGCTCCGGCTTCCATAGTTTTCTGCTGACGGCCCCTAGGTTTATGTTCTGGGCCGTTTCAGACCACAGTTCACTTTTTGTCACATTAAAAGTAATTATCTCTATCATGTTGTCCTAATGGGAGAATGGAAACAAGTCGTGATATTTGGACAGAAATATTAATACAAAGAAATGTGTTGGGGCTCGTCATGATTTTCCGCATTCTTATCGTCATGTGACACGCTAAAAATAGTTCTTAATGTCTGCAGTGAGGTAGGTACAGCTATGAGGTAGGTAGAGATAGGATCAGCACTGAGCAGGTTCCTTCTCCAGCTACTTCTGTCCATATGTTTTCTGATTGGTCCAAGAAGCGATAGATCTGTAGAGTCTGGTGTTCTTCCAATGGTGGTCGCCATTGTAGCCGGAGGATGTCTCATGTTGGGTTTGGTGATGCTTCATTTGGGGACAAAGCAGGGCCCCTCTGACCCTTGACCTTATGGAGAAAAGGGCCAGTAACAGTCCAGGTCTCCTCCACAGCCGTCTGTATTTTATTTGTCTATGTGACATTTAGTTTTTCCACTTTCCCACTACTCTGTGGATGATAAGGGGAGTGGAATGTTTGTGAATACCCAAAGCCTCCATGACAAGCATGATGTCACCAGTGAGGTACTTACCGTATTTTTCACCATATAAGATGCACCCAATTTTAACCCCTTAAGGACCGGGGGGTTTTCCGTTTTTGCATTTTCGTTTTTTGCTCCTTGCCTTTAAAAAATCATAACTCTTTAAATCCATATGATGGCTTATTTTTTGCGCCACCAATTCTACTTTGTAATTACATCAGTCATTTTGCCCAAAAATCTACGGTGAAACGGAAAAGAAAATCATTGTGCGACAAAATTGAAAAAAAAACACAGTTTTGTAACTTTTGGGGGCTTCCGTTTCTACGTAGTACATTTTTCGGTAAAAATGACACCTTATCTTTATTCTGTAGGTTCATACGATTAAAATGATCCCCGACTTATATAGGTTTGATTTTGTCGGACTTCTGGAAAAAATCATAACTACATGCAGGAAAATTTATATGTTAAAAATTGTCATCTTCTGACCCCTATAACTTTTTTATTTTTCCGTGTACGGGGCGGTATGAGGGCTCATTTTTTGCGCTGTGATCTGAAGTTTTTAACGGTATCATTTTTGCATTGATAGGACTTATTGATCAAAAATGCACTATTTTGGACTTTGGAATTTTTGGAATTTTTTTGCGCGCACGCCATTGACCGAGCGGTTTAATTAATGATATATTTTTATAATTCGGACATTTCCGCACGCGGTGATACCACATATATTTATTTTTATTTACACTGTGTTTTTTTTTTTATTGGAAAAGGGGGGTGATTCAAGCTTTTAATGGGGAGGAGTTAAATGATCTTTATTAACTTTTTTTGCAGTGTTATATATAGGAGACTATAACACTGCACACACTGATCTCTTATACTGACCATTGTTATCCCATAGGAGACTATACTACTGATCACACTGATCTCTTATACTGACCATTGTTATCCCATAGGAGACTATAATACTGATCACACTGATCTCTTATACTGACCATTGTTATCCCATAGGGACCTATAACACTACACACACTGATCTCTTATACTGATCATTACTATCCCATAGGAGACTATAATACTGATCACACTGATCTCTTATACTGACCATTGTTACCCTATAGGGACCTATAACACTGCACACACTGATCTCTTATACTAATCATTTTTATACCATAGGGACCTATAACACTGCACACACTGATCTCTTATACTGATCATTGTTATCCCATAGGAGACTATAACACTGCACACACTGATCTCTTATACTGACCATTGTTATCCCATAGGAGACTATAATACTGATCACACTGTTCTCTTATACTGACCATTGTTATCCCATAGGAGACTACAATACTGATCACACTGATCTCTTATACTGACCATTGTTATCCCATAGGGACCTATAACACTACACACACTGATCTCTTATACTGATCATTACTATCCCATAGGAGACTATAATACTGATCACACTGATCTCTTATACTGACCATTGTTACCCTATAGGGACCTATAACACTGCACACACTGATCTCTTATACTGATCATTGTTATACCATAGGGACCTATAACACTGCACACACTGATCTCTTATACTGATCATTGTTATCCCATAGGAGACTATAACACTGCCCACACTGATCTCTTATACTGATCATTATTATCCCATAGGGACCAATAACACTGCACACACTGATCTCTTATACTGATCATTGTTATCCCATAGGAGATTATAACACTGCACACACTGATCTCTTATACTGATCATTATTATCCCATAGGAGACTATAACACTGCACACACTGATCTCTTATACCGATCATTATTATCCCATAGGAAACTATAACACTGCACACACTGATCTCTTATACTGATCATTATTATCCCATAGGGACCTATAACACTGCCCACACTGATCTTTTATACTGATCATTGTTATCCCATAGGGACCTATAACACTGCACACACTGATCTCTTATACTGATCATTGTTATCCCATAGGAGATTATAACACTGCACACACTGATCTCTTATACTGATCATTATTATCCCATAGGAGACTATAACACTGGACACACTGATCTCTTATACTGATCATTATTATCCCATAGGGACCTATAACACTGCACACACTGATCTCTTATACTGATCATTATTATCCCATAGGGACCTATAACACTGAACACACTGATCTCTTATACTGATCATTATTATCCCATAGGAGGCTATAACACTGCACACACTGATCTCTTATACTGATCATTATTATCCCATAGGAACCTATAACACTGCACACACTGATCTCTTATACTGATCATTATTATCCCATAAGGACCTATAACACTGCACACACTGATCTCTTATACTGATCATTATTATCCCATAGGGACCTATAACACTGCACACACTGATCTCTTATACTGATCATTGTTATCCCATAGGAGACTATAACACTGCACACACTGATCTCTTATACTGATCATTATTATCCCATAGGAGACTATAATACTGATCTCTTATACTGATCATTATTATCCCATAGGGACCTATAACACTGCACACACTGATCTCTTATATTGATCAATGGTTTCTCATAGGAAACCAGTGATCGATGATTCTGCCACTTGACTGCTCATGTCTGGATCTCAGACCTCACTGAGCAGTCATTCGGCGATTGGACAGCGAGGAGGCAGGTAGGGGCCCTCCCGCTGTCCTGTAAGTTGTTCGGGATGCCGCGATTAGCCGCGGCTATTCCGAACAGCCCACTGAGTTAGCCGGCAACTTTCACTTTTGCTTTTAGCAGCGCGGCTCAGCTCTGAGCGCGCGGCTAAAGGATTAATAGCGCGCGGCACCGCGATCGGCGCTGCTCGCTATTAGAGTCGGGTCCCGGCTTCACTATGACGCCGAGCCCGCCGTGATATGATGCGGGGTTACTGTGTAACCCTGCGTTATATCAGGAGAGCAGGACCAAGGACGTACCCGTACGTCCTTGGTCCTTAAGGGGTTAAAGGATGAAAATCTAGAAAAAAAAGATTCTGAACCTTCAACCTGCGGACCTCCAGATGTTGCAAAACTACAACTCCCAGCATGTCCGGACAGCCATTGGCTGTCCGGGCATGCTGGGAGTTGTAGTTTTGCAACATCTGGAGGTCCGCAGGTTGAAGACCACTGGTATAGGAGGTAATACTCACCTGTCGCCGCCGCTCTGGACCCGTCACTGCTGCCCTGGATGTCGCCCTCCATCGCTGTCGCTGCGTCCCCAGGGTGTCCCCGTCGCTCCGGAATGTCTCTGCTGCCCGGTATCCTTGCTCTCTGTCGCTACGCACGCCGCTCCTATTGGATGACGGGACGACATGATGACAATGGAGAGTGATGGCCATACAGGGGATCCCGGACAGAGGAGTCTGGAGGAGGAGGACAGAGGGGTCTGGAGGAGGAGGCGGACAGAGGGGTCTGGAGGAGGAGGACAGAGGAGTCTGGAGGAGGAGGACAGAGGAGTCTGGAGGAGGAGGAGGACAGAGGGGTCTGGAGGAGGAGGACAGAGGAGTCTGGAGGAGGAGGACAGAGGAGTCTGGAGGAGGAGGACAGAGGAGTCTGGAGGAGGAGGACAGAGGGGTCTGGAGGAGGAGGACAGAGGGGTCTGGAGGAGGAGGACAGAGGAGTCTGGAGGAGGAGGCGGACAGAGGGGTCTGGAGGAGGAGGACAGAGGGGTCTGGAGGAGGAGGACAGAGGAGTCTGGAGGAGGAGGACAGAGGAGTCTGGAGGAGGAGGCGGACAGAGGAGTCTGGAGGAGGAGGACAGAGGGGTCTGGAGGAGGAGGACAGAGGATTCTGGAGGACTAGGTGGACAGAGGGGTCTGGAGGAGGAGGACAGAGGAGTCTGGAGGAGGAGGACAGAGGAGTCTGGAGGAGGAGGACAGAGGGGTCTGGAGGAGGAGGACAGAGGGGTCTGGAGGAGGAGGACAGAGGGGTCTGGAGGAGGAGGACAGAGGAGTCTGGAGGAGGAGGCGGACAGAGGGGTCTGGAGGAGGAGGACAGAGGAGTCTGGAGGAGGAGGACAGAGGGGTCTGGAGGAGGAGGACAGAGGAGTCTGGAGGAGGAGGCGGACAGAGGGGTCTGGAGGAGGAGGACAGAGGGGTCTGGAGGAGGAGGAGGACAGAGGGGTCTTGAGGAGGAGGAGGACAGAGGAGTCTGGAGGAGGAGGACAGAGGAGTCTGGAGGAGGAGGATAGAGGGGTCTGGAGGAGGAGGACAGAGGGGTCTGGAGGAGGAGGAGGACAGAGGAGTCTGGAGGAGGAGGACAGAGGAGTCTGGAGGAGGAGGAGGACAGAGGAGTCTGGAGGAGGAGGACAGAGGAGTCTTAAGGAGGAGGAGGACAGAGGAGTCTGGAGGAGGAGGACAGAGGAGTCTGGAGGAGGACAGAGGAGTCTGGAGGAGGAGGACAGAGGAGTCTGGAGGAGGAGGACAGAGGAGTCTGGAGGAGGAGAGGACCAACTTTTCACCCCCCAGTTTGGGGGAAGAAAAAGTGCGTCTTACACGGCGAAAAATACGGTACCTCTATCACTTTCAATAAATTCTAGAACTTTAAATCTACATACCAGTTCCTTCAATACTTTCCCAGCTGTCGTCTTTGCATTGGAATTTCTAACGGGATTTGCTTCGACCCAACCTGAAAAGAGATCTACACAAACCAAAACATATCCCCCCCCCCTGAATATGGTCTATCCGCACATTGTTAGGGGTGTGAGGCACCGGCACTACTTCCCTACATGCGGGCCGGTGTGTATTTCGCTGCCGCTGTAGTGAATCCTGGGACTATCCCGTGCTCATTCACCAGTGAACTCATGGTCATTTTTGAGTTATGACTCCACGAGTCACTGGGGCCATTATTGTTTTTGTTTCTATACCGACCGGTATCATCCAGGGCCGCTCCGTATTTCCCCCATTTGTCTTTCTCCTCCGGTGAAGACTCTTCAGGATGGTTACAGACTGGTCCTGTACCCTCGGCCTTCTAGCAGCTTGGCCATTTGATCAGCAGGATCCTTTCCTTTGGCTTATACAGAGTCCGCTCCTCGACATTTCCCAGGGCTTCCATCAACTCTTTTACAGCCACTGCATTTTTGATTGGTCTACCTGCCGAGGTGAGAAAAGACCTTGCCCTCCATATCGGACCGTAATCATGGGCTATCCTGAAGACGTAGGCTGAGTCGGTGGACATGTTTGCTCGCTTACCTGTTGCCAATTTACCTGCTTCAGTGAGGCCTTAAACTCCGCCTCCTGGGCTGAACAATGTGGAGGGAGGGGTTCTGCTTTTACTACCTCGTATGGTTGGACCACTGCATAACCGGTATAAAATGTACAATCCACTGCATAACCGGAATAAAATGTGCCATCCACTGCATAACCGGTATAAAATGTACCATCCACTGCATAACCGGTATAAAATGTACCATCCACTGCATGACCGGTATAAAATGTACCATCCACTGCATAACCGGTATAAAATGTGCCATCCACTGCATAACCGGTATAAAATGTACCATCCACTGCATAACCGGTATAAAATGTACCATCCACTGCATAACCGGTATAAAATGTACCATCCACTGCATAACCGGTATAAAATGTACCATCCACTGCATGACCAGTATAAAATGTACCATCCACTGCATAACCGGTATAAAATGTACCATCCACTGCATAACCGGTATAAAATGTACCAACCACTGCATAACCAGTATAAAATGTACCATTCACTGCATAACTGGTATAAAATGTACCATCCACTGCATAACCGGTAAAAAATGTACCATCCACTGCATAACCGGTATAAAATGTACCATCCACTGCATGACCAGTATAAAATGTACCATCCACTGCATAACCGGTATAAAATGTACCATCCACTGCATAACCGGTATAAAATGTACCAACCACTGCATAACCGGTATAAAATGTACCATCCACTGCATAACCGGTATAAAATGTACCATACACTGCATAACCAGTATAAAATGTACCATTCACTGCATAACCGGTATAAAATGTACCATCCACTGCATAACCGGTATAAAATGTACCATCCACTGCATAACCGGTATAAAATGTACCAACCACTGCATAACCGGTATAAAATGTACCAACCACTGCATAACCGGTATAAAATGTACCATCCACTGCATAACCTGTATAAAATGTACCATCCACTGCATAACCGGTATAAAATGTACCATCCACTGCATGACCGGTATAAAATGTACAGTCCACTGCATAACCGGTATAAAATGTACCAACCACTGCATAACCGGTATAAAATGTACCATCCACTGCATAACCGGTATAAAATGTACCATCCACTGCATAACCGGTATAAAATGTACCATGCACTGCATAACCGGTATAAAATGTACCATCCACTGCATGACCGGTATAAAATGTACCATCCACTGCATAACCGGTATAAAATGTACCATCCACTGCATAACCGGTATAAAATGTACCATACACTGCATAACCGGTATAAAATGTACCATCCACTGCATGACCGGTATAAAATGTACCATCCACTGCATAACCGGTATAAAATGTACCATCCACTGCATAACCGGTATAAAATGTACCATCCACTGCATAACCGGTATAAAATGTACCATCCACTGCATAACCGGTATAAAATGTACCATGCACTGCATAACCGGTATAAAATGTACCATCCACTGCATAACCGGTATAAAATGTACCATCCACTGCATAACCGGTATAAAATGTACCATCCACTGCATAACCGGTATAAAATGTACCATCCACTGCATAACTGGTATAAAATGTACCATACACTGCATAACCTGTATAAAATGTACCATCCACTGCATGACCGGTATAAAATGTACCATCCACTGCATAACCGGTATAAAATGTACCATCCACTGCATAACCGGTATAAAATGTACCAACCACTGCATAACCGGTATAAAATGTACCATCCACTGCATAACCGGTATAAAATGTACCATCCACTGCATGACCGGTATAAAATGTACCATCCACTGCATAACCGGTATAAAATGTACCATCCACTGCATAACCGGTATAAAATGTACCAACCACTGCATAACCAGTATAAAATGTACCATTCACTGCAGAACCGGTATAAAATGTACCAACCACTGCATAACCGGTATAAAATGTACCATCCACTGCATAACCGGTATAAAATGTACCAACCACTGCATAACCGGTATAAAATGTACCAACCACTGCATAACCGGTATAAAATGTACCATCCACTGCATAACCGGTATAAAATGTACCATCCACTGCATAACCGGTATAAAATGTACCATCCACTGCATAACCGGTATAAAATGTACAAACCACTGCATAACCGGTATAAAATGTACCATTCACTGCATAACCGGTATAAAATGTACCATACACTGCATAACCGGTATAAAATGTACCATCCACTGCATGACCGGTATAAAATGTACCATCCACTGCATAACCGGTATAAAATGTACTATCCACTGCATAACCGGTATAAAATGTACCATCCACTGCATAACCGGTATAAAATGTACAGTCCACTGCATGACCGGTATAAAATGTACCATCCACTGCATAACCAGTATAAAATGTACCATCCACTGCATAACCGGTATAAAATGTACCATCCACTGCATGACCGGTATAAAATGTACCATCCACTGCATAACCGGTATAAAATGTACCATCCACTGCATAACCGGTATAAAATGTACCATCCACTGCATAACCGGTATAAAATGTACCATCCACTGCATAACCGGTATAAAATGTACCATGCACTGCATAACCGGTATAAAATGTACCATCCACTGCATAACCGGTATAAAATGTACCATCCACTGCATAACCGGTATAAAATGTACCATCCCCTGCATAACTGGTATAAAATGTACCATACACTGCATAACCTGTATAAAATGTACCATCCACTGCATGACCGGTATAAAATGTACCATCCACTGCATAACCGGTATTAAATGTACCATCCACTGCATAACCGGTATAAAATGTACCATCCACTGCATAACCGGTATAAAATGTACCAACCACTTCATAACCGGTATAAAATGTACCATTCACTGCATAACCGGTATAAAATGTACCAACCACTGCATAACCGGTATAAAATGTACCATCCACTGCATAACCGGTATAAAATGTACCAACCACTGCATAACCGGTATAAAATGTACCATCCACTGCATGACCGGTATAAAATGTACCATCCACTGCATAACCGGTATAAAATGTACCAACCACTGCATAACCGGTATAAAATGTACCATCCACTGCATGACCGGTATAAAATGTACCATCCACTGCATAACCGGTATAAAATGTACCATCCACTGCATAACTGGTATAAAATGTACCATCCACTGCATAACCGGTATAAAATGTACAATCCACTGCATAACCGGTATAAAATGTACCATCCACTGCATAACCGGTATAAAATGTACAAACCACTGCATAACTGGTATAAAATGTACCAACCACTGCATAACCGGTATAAAATGTACCAACCACTGCATAACCGGTATAAAATGTACCATCCACTGCATGACCGGTATAAAATGTACCATCCACTGCATAACCAGTATAAAATGTACCATCCTCTGCATAACCGGTATAAAATGTACCATCCACTGCATAACCGGTATAAAATGTACCATCCACTGCATAACCGGTATAAAATGTACCATCCACTGCATAACCGGTATAAAATGTACCATCCACTGCATAACCGGTATAAAATGTACCATCCACTGCATGACCGGTATAAAATGTACCATCCACTGCATAACCGGTATAAAATGTACCATCCACTGCATAACCGGTATAAAATGTACCATCCACTGCATAACCGGTATAAAATGTACCAACCACTGCATAACCGGTATAAAATGTACCATTCACTGCATAACCGGTATAAAATGTACTATCCACTGCATAACCGGTATAAAATGTACCATCCACTGCATAACCGGTATAAAATGTACCATCCACTGCATAACCGGTATAAAATGTACCAACCACTGCATAACCGGTATAAAATGTACCATCCACTGCATGACCGGTATAAAATGTACCATCCACTGCATAACCGGTATAAAATGTACCATCCACTGCATAACCGGTATAAAATGTACCATCCACTGCATAACCGGTATAAAATGTACAATCCACTGCATAACTGGTATAAAATGTACCAACCACTGCATAACCGGTATAAAATGTACCATCCACTGCATAACCGGTATAAAATGTACCATCCACTGCATAACCGGTATAAAATGTACCATCCACTGCATAACCGGTATAAAATGTACAAACCACTGCATAACCGGTATAAAATGTACCATCCACTGCATAACTGGTATAAAATGTACCAACCACTGCATAACCGGTATAAAATGTACCAACCACTGCATAACCGGTATAAAATGTACCATCCACTGCATAACCGGTATAAAATGTACCATCCACTGCATAACCGGTATAAAATGTACCATCCACTGCATAACCGGTATAAAATGTACCATCCACTGCATAACCGGTATAAAATGTACCATCCACTGCATAACCGGTATAAAATGTACCCTCCACTGCATAACAGGTATAAAATGTACCATCCACTGCATAACCTGTATAAAATGTACCATCCACTGCATAACCGGTATAAAATGTACCATCCACTGCATAACCGGTATAAAATGTACCATCCACTGCATAACCTGTATAAAATGTACCATCCACTGCATAACCGGTATAAAATGTACCATCCACTGCAGAACCGGTATAAAATGTACCATCCACTGCATAACCGGTATAAAATGTACCAACCACTGCATAACCGGTATAAAATGTACCATCCACTGCATAACCGGTATAAAATGTACCATCCACTGCATAACCGGTATAAAATGTACCATACACTGCATAACCGGTATAAAATGTACCAACCACTGCATAACCGGTATAAAATGTACCAACCATTGCATAACCGGTATAAAATGTACCAACCACTGCATAACCGGTATAAAATGTACCAACCATTGCATAACCGGTATAAAATGTACCATCCACTGCATAACCGGTATAAAATGTACCATCCACTGCATAACCGGTATAAAATGTACAGTCCACTGCATAACCGGTATAAAATGTACCAACCATTGCATAACCGGTATAAAATGTACCATCCACTGCATAACCGGTATAAAATGTACCAACCATTGCATAACCGGTATAAAATGTACCATCCACTGCATAACCGGTATAAAATGTACCATCCACTGCATAACCGGTATAAAATGTACCATCCACTGCATAACCGGTATAAAATGTACCATCCACTGCATAACCGGTATAAAATGTACCATTCACTGCATAACCGGTATAAAATGTACTATCCACTGCATAACCGGTATAAAATGTACCATACACTGCATAACCGGTATAAAATGTACCATCCACTGCATAACCGGTATAAAATGTACCATCCACTGCATAACCGGTATAAAATGTACCATTCACTGCATAACCGGTATAAAATGTACTATCCACTGCATAACCGGTATAAAATGTACCATACACTGCATAACCGGTATAAAATGTACCATACACTGCATAACCGGTATAAAATGTACCATCCACTGCATAACCGGTATAAAATGTACCATACACTGCATAACCGGTATAAAATGTACCATCCACTGCATAACCGGTATAAAATGTACCATCCACTGCATAACCGGTATAAAATGTACCATCCACTGCATAACCGGTATAAAATGTACCATCCACTGCATAACCGGTATAAAATGTACCAACCACTGCATAACCGGTATAAAATGTACCATCCACTGCATAACCGGTATAAAATGTACCATCCACTGCATAACCGGTATAAAATGTACCATCCACTGCATAACCGGTATAAAATGTACCAACCACTGCATAACCGGTATAAAATGTACCATCCACTGCATAACCGGTATAAAATGTACCATCCACTGCATAACTGGTATAAAATGTACCAACCACTGCATAACCGGTATAAAATGTACCATCCACTGCATAACCGGTATAAAATGTACCATCCACTGCATAACCGGTATAAAATGTACCATCCACTGCATAACCGGTATAAAATGTACCATCCACTGCATAACTGGTATAAAATGTACCATCCACTGCATAACCTGTATAAAATGCACCATCCACTGCATAACCGGTATAAAATGTACCATCCACTGCATAACCGGTATAAAATGTACCATCCACTGCATAACCGGTATAAAATGTACCATCCACTGCATAACCGGTATAAAATGTACCATCCACTGCATAACCGGTATAAAATGTACCATCCATTGCATAACCGGTATAAAATGTACCATCCACTGCATAACTGGTATAAAATGTACCATCCACTGCATAACCGGTATAAAATGTACCATCCACTGCATAACCGGTATAAAATGTACCATCCACTGCATAACCGGTATAAAATGTACCATCCACTGCATAACCGGTATAAAATGTACTATCCACTGCATAACCGGTATAAAATGTACCATCCACTGCATAACCGGTATAAAATGTACCATCCACTGCATAACTGGTATAAAATGTACCATCCACTGCATAACCTGTATAAAATGTACCATCCACTGCATAACCGGTATAAAATGTACCATCCACTGCATAACCGGTATAAAATGTACCATACACTGCATAACCTGTATAAAATGTACCATCCACTGCATAACCGGTATAAAATGTACCAACCACTGCATAACCGGTATAAAATGTACAGTCCACTGCATAACCGGTATAAAATGTACCATCCACTGCATAACCGGTATAAAATGTACCATCCACTGCATAACCGGTATAAAATGTACTATCCACTGCATAACCGGTATAAAATGTACCATCCACTGCATAACCGGTATAAAATGTACCATCCACTGCATAACTGGTATAAAATGTACCATCCACTGCATAACCTGTATAAAATGTACCATCCACTGCATAACCGGTATAAAATGTACCATCCACTGCATAACCGGTATAAAATGTACCATCCACTGCATAACCTGTATAAAATGTACCATCCACTGCATAACCGGTATAAAATGTACCATCCACTGCATAACCTGTATAAAATGTACCATCCACTGCATAACCTGTATAAAATGTACCATCCACTGCATAACCGGTATAAAATGTACCATCCACTGCATAACCGGTATAAAATGTACCATCCACTGCATAACCGGTATAAAATGTACCATCCACTGCATAACCGGTATAAAATGTACCATCCACTGCATAACCGGTATAAAATGTACCATGCACTGCATAACCGGTATAAAATGTACCATCCACTGCATGACCGGTATAAAATGTACCATCCACTGCATAACCGGTATAAAATGTACCATCCACTGCATAACCGGTATAAAATGTACCATACACTGCATAACCGGTATAAAATGTACCATCCACTGCATGACCGGTATAAAATGTACCATCCACTGCATAACCGGTATAAAATGTACCATCCACTGCATAACCGGTATAAAATGTACCATCCACTGCATAACCGGTATAAAATGTACCATCCACTGCATAACCGGTATAAAATGTACCATGCACTGCATAACCGGTATAAAATGTACCATCCACTGCATAACCGGTATAAAATGTACCATCCACTGCATAACCGGTATAAAATGTACCATCCACTGCATAACCGGTATAAAATGTACCATCCACTGCATAACTGGTATAAAATGTACCATACACTGCATAACCTGTATAAAATGTACCATCCACTGCATGACCGGTATAAAATGTACCATCCACTGCATAACCGGTATAAAATGTACCATCCACTGCATAACCGGTATAAAATGTACCAACCACTGCATAACCGGTATAAAATGTACCATCCACTGCATAACCGGTATAAAATGTACCATCCACTGCATGACCGGTATAAAATGTACCATCCACTGCATAACCGGTATAAAATGTACCATCCACTGCATAACCGGTATAAAATGTACCAACCACTGCATAACCGGTATAAAATGTACCATTCACTGCAGAACCGGTATAAAATGTACCAACCACTGCATAACCGGTATAAAATGTACCATCCACTGCATAACCGGTATAAAATGTACCAACCACTGCATAACCGGTATAAAATGTACCAACCACTGCATAACCGGTATAAAATGTACCATCCACTGCATAACCGGTATAAAATGTACCATCCACTGCATAACCGGTATAAAATGTACCATCCACTGCATAACCGGTATAAAATGTACAAACCACTGCATAACCGGTATAAAATGTACCATTCACTGCATAACCGGTATAAAATGTACCATACACTGCATAACCGGTATAAAATGTACCATCCACTGCATGACCGGTATAAAATGTACCATCCACTGCATAACCGGTATAAAATGTACAATCCACTGCATAACTGGTATAAAATGTACCAACCACTGCATAACCGGTATAAAATGTACCAACCACTGCATAACCGGTATAAAATGTACCATCCACTGCATAACCGGTATAAAATGTACCATCCACTGCATAACCGGTATAAAATGTACCATCCACTGCATAACCGGTATAAAATGTACAAACCACTGCATAACCGGTATAAAATGTACCATTCACTGCATAACCGGTATAAAATGTACCATACACTGCATAACCGGTATAAAATGTACCATCCACTGCATGACCGGTATAAAATGTACCATCCACTGCATAACCGGTATAAAATGTACTATCCACTGCATAACTGGTATAAAATGTACCAACCACTGCATAACCGGTATAAAATGTACCAACCACTGCATAACCGGTATAAAATGTACCATCCACTGCATAACCGGTATAAAATGTACCATCCACTGCATAACCGGTATAAAATGTACCATCCACTGCATAACTGGTATAAAATGTACCATCCACTGCATAACCTGTATAAAATGTACCATCCACTGCATAACCGGTATAAAATGTACCATCCACTGCATAACCGGTATAAAATGTACCATCCACTGCATAACCGGTATAAAATGTACCATCCACTGCATAACCGGTATAAAATGTACCATCCACTGCATAACCGGTATAAAATGTACCATCCACTGCATAACCGGTATAAAATGTACCATCCACTGCATAACCGGTATAAGACCACCCCCACCCACCCCCCCCACCCCCTCCCCCCCCACCTCCCCAACCCCACCATAACGGTATAAATGTACCATCCATTGCATAACGGTATAAAATGTACCATCCACTGCATAACTGGTATAAAATGTACCATCCACTGCATAACCGGTATAAAATGTACCATCCACTGCATAACCGGTATAAAATGTACCATCCACTGCATAACCGGTATAAAATGTACCATACACTGCATAACCGGTATAAAATGTACCATCCACTGCATAACAGGTATAAAATGTACCATCCACTGCATAACCGGTATAAAATGTACCATCCACTGCATAACCGGTATAAAATGTACCATCCACTGCATAACCGGTATAAAATGTACCATCCACTGCATAACCGGTATAAAATGTACCATACACTGCATAACCTGTATAAAATGTACCATCCACTGCATAACCGGTATAAAATGTACCAACCACTGCATAACCGGTATAAAATGTACAGTCCACTGCATAACCGGTATAAAATGTACCATCCACTGCATAACCGGTATAAAATGTACCATCCACTGCATAACCGGTATAAAATGTACCATCCACTGCATAACCGGTATAAAATGTACTATCCACTGCATAACCGGTATAAAATGTACCATCCACTGCATAACCGGTATAAAATGTACCATCCACTGCATAACTGGTATAAAATGTACCATCCACTGCATAACCTGTATAAAATGTACCATCCACTGCATAACCGGTATAAAATGTACCATCCACTGCATAACCGGTATAAAATGTACCATCCACTGCATAACCTGTATAAAATGTACCATCCACTGCATAACCGGTATAAAATGTACCATTCACTGCATAACCTGTATAAAATGTACCATCCACTGCATAACCTGTATAAAATGTACCATCCACTGCATAACCGGTATAAAATGTACCATCCACTGCATAACCGGTATAAAATGTACCATCCACTGCATAACCGGTATAAAATGTACCATCCACTGCATAACCGGTATAAAATGTACCATCCACTGCATAACCGGTATAAAATGTACCATACACTGCATAACCGGTATAAAATGTACCATCCACTGCATAACCGGTATAAAATGTACCATCCACTGCATAACCGGTATAAAATGTACCATACACTGCATAACCTGTATAAAATGTACCATACACTGCATAACCGGTATAAAATGTACCATCCACTGCATAACCGGTATAAAATGTACCATCCACTGCATAACCGGTATAAAATGTGCCATCCACTGCATAACCGGTATAAAATGTACCATCCACTGCAGAACCGGTATAAAATGTACCAACCACTGCATAACCGGTATAAAATGTACCATCCACTGCATAACCGGTATAAAATGTGCCATCCACTGCATAACCGGTATAAAATGTACCATCCACTGCAGAACCGGTATAAAATGTACCAACCACTGCATAACCGGTATAAAATGTACGATTCACTGCATAACCGGTATAAAATCCTGCAGTTTCTTGTGCCTTAAGATGGACGCACTGGTCCTCATTTACTAAGAGTGGACGGTCGGTTTGTGTTTTTGTCCTTTACTCCTGTTTTTTCTGATGCTTTTTACTAATCTGTCGCCTAATTTCCCTTTTTTTCTGTCGTAGGTTTTTTTTTGTCGCACAAAATGTATTCTGTGCGACAGAAAAAAGTCTCTGCAAATTCTGACTACATTAATGCTTGTACAACTACCCCCAGCATGGACTTCTGAGACCCGATCCGATCAGATGTTATTAAGCAGGGGAGCGAGCGGCATGTTCCGATCCCCTGCAATGTACTGTAAACTTTCATTTTCTAATTCCCCACCAGAAGCCCCGAATGGCCGGGACCGAGGAGCCAATCAGGGCTCCTGGCAGGGTTTTAATATAGAAGCTCTGTGGTGGGCAAAGATGTAAAGATGTATAGAATCACTGGGGGGGGTATATATCTGGCCCCTCCAGCGTTTCTATATATCTTTCCCCCTGCTGCGCTATATCAAACTTAGTGCCCGCTGCGCTTGAATAAATGTACTGCCCCCCAGCGTTATTATATATCTTTACTGACCCCCGCTGCGCATATACTGACCCCCGCTGCGCATATACTGACCCCCGCTGCGCATATACTGACCCCCGCTGCGCATATACTAACCCCCGCTGTGCATATACTGACCCCCGCTGCGCATATACTGACCCCCGCTGCGCATATACTAACCCCCGCTGCGCATATACTGACCCCCGCTGTGCATATACTGACCCCCCCTCCGCATATACTGACCCCCGCTGTGCATATACTGACCCCCGCTGCGCATATACTGACCCCCGCTGCGC
The DNA here is from genome assembly GCF_029499605.1 of Hyla sarda. Classification (NCBI taxonomy): domain Eukaryota; kingdom Metazoa; phylum Chordata; class Amphibia; order Anura; family Hylidae; genus Hyla; species Hyla sarda. The sequence continues at coordinate 34,863 of NW_026608297.1, forward strand.
ATATACTAACCCCCGCTGCGCATATACTGACCCCCGTTGCGCATATACTAACCCCCGCTGTGCATATACTGACCCCCGCTGCGCATATACTGACCCCCGCTGCGCATATACTAACCCCCGCTGCGCATATACTGACCCCCGCTGTGCATATACTTACCCCCGCTGCGCATATACTGACCCCTGCTGCGCATATTTATATATATACTGACCCCCCCCCCCCCCCCCCCAGCTGCACATATTAATCTTCATCTTCTCCCTCCCCTCGCTGACAATGAATGAAAACTCTATTAGCGGGGGAGCGGAGGGCTGCTGCCTGCTCACGCTGCTAAGAGTTTGTCATTCATAGCGGGCAGCAGCTGCATATCATGCTGTGGGGGTCAGACATGTGGATATATATATATCTGACCCTCACATCATACATATACAGGTGCCGGCTCACCAATATGAATGACAAGTAAAGCAGTGCAGGGAGGCTCCGCTGCTGCTCCTAATAGCTTACTTGTCATTCCTATTGGTGAGCCGGCACCTGTATATGTATGATGTGAGGGGCAGATATATATATATCCACATGTCTGACCCCCACAGCATGATATGCAGCTGCTGCCCGCTATGAATGACAAACTCTTAGCAGCGTGAGCAGGCAGCAGCCCTCCGCTCCCCCGCTAATAGAGTTTTCATTCATTGGCAGCCAGGGGAGGGAGAAGATGAAGATTAATATGTGCAGCTGGGGGGGGGGGCAGTATATATATAAATATGCGCAGCAGGGGTCAGTATATGCGCAGCGGGGGTCAGTATATGCACAGCGGGGGTCAGTACATGCGCAGCAGGGGTCAGTATATGCGCAGCGGGGGTCAGTATATGCGCAGCGGGGGTCAGTATATGCGCAGCGGGGGTCAGTATATGCGCAGCGGGGGTCAGTATATGCGCAGCGGGGGTCAGTATATGCGCAGCGGGGGTCAGTATATGCGCAGCGGGGGTCAGTATATGCGCAGCGGGGGTCAGTAAAGATATATAATAACGCTGGGGGGCAGTACATTTATTCAAGCGCAGCGGGCACTAAGTTTGATATAGCGCAGCAGGGGGAAAGATATATAGAAACACTGGAGGGGCCAGATATATACCCCCCCCCCCTCCCCCCAGCGATTCTATATATCTTTACATCTTTGCCCACCACAGAGAGCTTCTATATTAAAACCCTGCCAGGAGCCCTGATTGGCTCCTCGGTCCGGCCATTCGGGGCTTCTGGTGGGGAATTAGAAAATGAAAGTTTACAGTACATTGCAGGGGATCGGAACATGCCGCTCCGCTCCCCTGCTTAATAACATCTGATCGGATCGGGTCTCAGAAGTGAGACCCAGTGCGATCAATCTCTCAGCCCCTCTACTACTACCCCCAACATGGAACTGACCCTGTTCCATGCTGGGGGTAGCAGATCACCCCGTTTTGAGGAATTTACCGACAGCTCTGAGCTGTCGGTTTTCTGTGAGTTTCGTCTCCCTCCTCCTCGTCTCCCTCCTCCTCGTCTCCCTCCTCCTCGTCTCCCTCCTCCTCGTCTCCCTCCTCCTCGTCTCCCTCCTCCTCGTCTCCCTCCTCTTCGTCTCCCTCCTCCTCGTCTCCCTCCTCTCGTCTCCCTCCCTCTTCGTCTCCTCCTCCTCGTCTCCCTCCTCCATCATCTCCCTCTCCCCCTCATCTCCCTCCTCCTCGTCTCCCTCCTCTTCGTCCTCCTCCTCGTCTCCCTCCTCCTCGTCTCCCTCCTCCTCGGTCTCCCTCCTCCCGCGAGTTTTCCAACAGATTTTCTCGCTTTGGTGTCACCACTGATTCCACACAGGGGGCGCTCCATGTTAAGTCAGTGTGGAAGGATTACTACTCCACCATAGAGCGGTTTCGATGTGCAACACTGGCGGATCCATGGCCTACAGTATGAGATAAGTCCTAGGAAAGTCCTCAATTGATGAGCAGATCTAGGGAGCTGTAAGTTCGCGTGGCTGCTTTCCTCTCGTCAGTCAATTGTTTGGTGCCCCGCCATATGCAATGTCCTAGAAAGACCACCTTTGGTAAACAGTCCTGAAGTTTGTCCTCACTAGTCTTGTAGCCTGAGTCTGCAAGAAAACACAAGGAGAAAGTCTCATGTTTCCAAGTTTCTTGATTGGTTGCTGTGAGCCCCGGGAATCAGCAATGAGGGGCCCCGGGAATCCAGCAATGAGGGGCCCCGGAATCCAGCAATGAGGGGCCCCAGGAATCCAGCAGTGAGGGGCCCCGGGAATCCAGCAGTGAGAGGTCAGGGAGTCCAGCAGAGAGGGGCCCAGGAATCCAGCAGTGAGGGGCCCAGGGAGTCCTGCAGTGAGAGTCCCCAGGAGTCCAGCAATGAGGGGCCCCGGAAATCCAGCAGTGAAGGGCCCAGGAGTCCAGCAGTAAGGACCCCGGGAGTCCAGCAGTGAGGGGCCCCGGGAATCCAGCAGTGAGAGGTCCAGGGAGTCCAGCAGAGAGGGGCCCAGGGAGTCCAGCAGTGAGGGGCCCAAGAAGTGCAGCAGTGAGGGGGCCCAGGGAGTCCAGCAGTGAGGGGCCCAGGGGAGTCCAGCAGTGAGGGGCCCAGGGAGTCCAGCAGTGAGGGGCCGCAGGAGTCCAGCAGTGAGGGGCCAGGAGTCCAGCAGTGAGGGGCCCAGGAGTCCAGCAGAGAGGGGCCCAGGGAGTCCAGCAGGGAGGGGCCGCAGAAGTCTAGTAGTGAGGGGCCAGGGAGTCCAGCAGTGAGGGGCCCAGGGAGTCCAGCAGTGAGGGGCCCAGGGAGTCCAGCAGTGAGGGGCCCAGGGAGTCCAGCAGTGAGGGGCCCAGGGAGTCCAGCAGAGAGGGGCCAGGGAGTCCAGCAGTGAGGGGCCCAGGAGTCCAGCAGAGAGGGGCCCAGGGAGTCCAGCAGTGAGGGGCCCAGGGGAGTCAGCAGTGAGGGGCCCAGGGAGTCCAGCAGTGAGGGGCCCAGGGAGTCCAGCAGTGAGGGGCCCAGGGAGTCCAGCAGTGAGGGGCCCAGGGAGTCCAGCAGTGAGGGGCCCAGGGAGTCCAGCAGTGAGGGGCCCAGGAGTCCAGCAGTGAGGGCCCAGGGAGTCCAGCAGAGAGGGGCCCAGGGAGTCCAGCAGTGAAAAACGCCTTACTCCATTTTGACAGTTCCCATCCGCACCATGTAAAAACGAGTGTTCCATATGGCCAGTTTATCAGGCTTATAAGAATTATTAATAACCATGACGGTTCCTCCATCAGATAATCATTTGAAGCAACGTTTTTTGGAACGGGATTACCCAGAGAAAACGATCAATGAAGCCTATGATAAAAGTAAAAATGGGAATAGACTCCAGCTGAGAAAGAGAGGTAAGAATAAGAAAGATACCAAAAGATTTATCTCCTCTTTCCAGAATTCCCCCATTAATTCCATAGTGAAGAACGCGATTTGGAAATTCTGGTTTATGTTAGAGAAGGATCCAGTTGTGAAAGACATCGCTCTGCGGAAACCAGAAGTCCCATTCAGAAGGAACGTACAGTAGGTAGAGAACAGAGAACACCAAAAATATCCCTACAGGAAACCCGAAATGGAATAATTGTTCTCTGTGTTCCCACAATCTGGATATGAAACCGTTTCATTGGATAAAACCATAATCATTGAGAATGAATTGATCCCATACAAGACGGATTTTATTGTCTACCGTTTGATTCGCCCATGTGAGATGTTCTACGAGGCCAAAACAAAAAGGAGAATAAACTCATTGAACATGAATAGATATCCACAATATTAGATGTATTACGTTTTCCGGGATAGAAAGGATCCGACCACCAAGAGATGGAGGCATCTGAAATGAAAGCAAAGAGAAGCATGGTGGAGAACGGACGCGGCGGGTCCATTGGGATTCCATGAAGGAAATGAGCTCCATGTATTTCTTAAAGGATTTATCCAATACTACCTGGTGTTTTGCTTTTAATATTTGTGCTTTTGTGTTGTTTTTATGTTTTTGGATGCACCTGCTCATGTATTTAAATACCTACAGACTGACGTCCCCGATGGGCCTGATGACACGGTCTCCGTCGCCCGATGAACGCCGATGCCTCCGCTCTCCTGCTTGAACTTTTAATCTCCATTTCTTTGGATATTTACTAAAGCAACGGCAATCAAGAAGTGGGTGAGTGCTCCAGTTTTCTTTTCTTCATTACCGTTATTCTACACTGAAGTCTCTGCACCACGCTGCCTTGCGTTACGCCGCTGAATCCATAGACAGTGATCGGCAGTTTGCCGTTAAACCAGGGCCAGGTAGCTGTTTCCTTTTGGATTGTTTGCCCTCTTATAACTGCGCCACTTTATGCAGTAATTAACTCCATGTGTGTGTGGGGGTATATAGTATACAGCATCTATATAGGTGGGTGTATATGTATACTCTGGACACAGATGTCTGCTGTAGCTCCGCCTCTAGTGATGACGTCTCTAGAGGCGGAGTTACAGCCAGGAGCTATGGATGGCTCTGTTCTCATTATACATTTTTAGAATTGACTATTTTCTATATCTCTATAAAAAGTCCCATGATGCTGTTAGTCCAGTCCTGCCTAGGGGGGTATCCGGACATCCAAACTTTAGTCACAACCCCCCCATCCAGAGGATGGTGGAGACACGAGGACCCTGAAGACAGCCGGGCCCCTATATAATAATAATAATAATAATGTTCCCATGTCAGCAGATAACAGCCGGGCCCCTATATAATAATAATAATAATGTTCCCATATCAGCAGATAACAGCCGGGCCCCTATATAATAATAATAATAATAATGTTCCCATATCAGCAGATAACAGCCGGGCCCCTATATAATAATAATAATAATAATGTTCCCATATCAGCAGATAACAGCGGGGCCCCTATATAATAATAATAATAATAATAATGTTGCCATGTCAGCAGATAACAGCCGGGCCCCTATATAATAATAATAATGTTCCCATATCAGCAGATAACAGCGGGGCCCCTATATAATAATAATAATAATAATAATGTTCCCATATCAGCAGATAACAGCCGGGCCCCTATATAATAATAATAATAATAATGTTCCCATATCAGCAGATAACAGCGGGGCCCCTATATAATAATAATAATAATAATGTTCCCATGTCAGCAGATAACAGCCGGGCCCCTATATAATAATAATAATAATAATAATAATAATGTTCCCATATCAGAAGATAACAGCCGGGCCCCTATATAATAATAATAATAATGTTCCCATGTCAGCAGATAACAGCCGGGCCCCTATATAATAATAATAATAATGTCCCCATATCAGCAGATAACAGTCGGGCCCCTATATAATAATAATAATAATAATAATAATAATGTTCCCATATCAGCAGATAACAGCCGGGCCCCTATATAATAATAATAATAATGTTCCCATATCAGCAGATAACAGCCGGGCCCCTATATAATAATAATAATAATGTTCCCATATCAGAAGATAACAGCCGGGCCCCTATATAATAATAATAATAATGTTCCCATATCAGAAGATAACAGCCGGGCCCCTATATAATAATAATAATAATGTTCCCATATCAGAAGATAACAGCCGGGCCCCTATATAATAATAATAATAATGTTCCCATATCAGCAGATAACAGCCGGGCCCCTATATAATAATAATAATAATGTTCCCATATCAGGAGCAGATAACAGCCGGGCCCCTATATAATAAAATAATAATAATAATAATAATAATAATGTTCCCATATCAGCAGATAACAGCCGGGCCCCTATATAATAATAATAATAATATTCCCATATCAGCAGATAACAGCCGGGCCCCTATATAATAATAATAATGTTCCCATATCAGCAGATAACAGCCGGGCCCCTATATAATAATAATAATAATAATGTTCCCATATCAGCAGATAACAGCCGGGCCCCTATATAATAATAATAATAATAATATTCCCATATCAGCAGATAACAGCCGGGCCCCTATATAATAATAATAATAATAATATTCCCATATCAGCAGATAACAGCCGGGCCCCTATATAATAATAATAATAATAATGTCCCCATATCAGCAGATAACAGCCGGGCCCCTATATAATAATAATAATAATGTTCCCATATCAGCAGATAACAGCCGGGCCCCTATATAATGATAATAATAATGTTCCCATATCAGCAGATAACAGCCGGGCCCCTATATAATAATAATAATAATAATGTTCCCATATCAGCAGATAACAGCCGGGCCCCTATATAATAATAATAATAATGTTCCCATATCAGCAGATAACAGCCGGGCCCCTATATAATAATAATAACAATGTTCCCATATCAGCAGATAACAGCCGGGCCCCTATATAATAATAATAATAATGTTCCCATATCAGCAGATAACAGCCGGGCCCCTATGTAATAATAATGATAATAATGTTCCCATATCAGCAGATAACAGCCGGGCCCCTATATAATGATAATAATAATATTCCCATATCAGTAGATAACAGCCGGGCCCCTATATAATAATAATAATAATGTTCCCATATCAGCAGATAACAGCGGGGCCCCTATATAATAATAATAATAATAATAATGTTCCCATATCAGCAGATAACAGCGGGGCCCCTATATAATAATAGTAATAATGTTCCCATATCAGCAGATAACAGCCGGGCCCCTATATAATAATAATAATGTTCCCATATCAGCAGATAACAGCCGGGCCCCTATATAATAATAATAATAATAATAATGTTCCCATATCAGCAGATAACAGCCGGGCCCCTATATAATAATAATAATAATAATAATAATGTTCCCATATGAGAAGATAACAGCCGGGCCCCTATATAATAATAATAATGTTCCCATATCAGCAGCAGATAACAGCGGGGCCCCTATATAATAATAATAATAATAATGTTCCCATATCAGCAGATAACAGCCGGGCCCCTATATAATAATAATAATAATGTTCCCATATCAGGAGCAGATAACAGCCGGGCCCCTATATAATAATAATAATAATAATGTTCTCATATCAGCAGATAACAGCCGGGCCCCTAAATAATAATAATAATAATGTTCCCATATCAGCAGATAACAGCGGGGCCCCTATATAATAATAATAATAATAATGTTCCCATATCAGCAGATAACAGCCGGGCCCCTATATAATAATAAAAATAATAATAATAATGTTCCCATATCAGCAGATAACAGCCGGGCCCCTATATAATAATAATAATAATAATGTTCCCATATCAGCAGATAACAGCCGGGCCCCTATATAGTAATAATAATAATGTTCCCATATCAGCAGATAACAGCCGGGCCCCTATATAATAATAATAATAATAATGTTCCCATATCAGCAGATAACAGCCGGGCCCCTATATAATAATAATAATAATGTTCCCATATCAGCAGATAACAGCCGGATCCCTATATAATAATAATAATAATAATAATAATAATAATAATGTCCCCATATCAGCAGATAACAGCCGGGCCCCTATATAATAATAATAATAATGTCCCCATATCAGCAGATAACAGCCGGGCCCCTATATAATAATAATAATAATGTTCCCATATCAGCAGATAACAGCCGGGCCCCTATATAATAATAATAATAATGTTCCCATATCAGCAGATAACAGCCGGGCCCCTATATATTAATAATAATAATGTTCCCATATCAGGAGCAGATAACAGCCGGGCCCCTATATAATAATAATAATAATAATAATAATAATAATAATAATAATAATAATGTTCCCATATCAGCAGATAACAGCCGGACCCCTATATAATAATAATAATAATGTTCCCATGTCAGCAGATAACAGCCGGGCCCCTATATAATAATAATAATAATGTTCCCATGTCAGCAGATAACAGCCGGGCCCCTATATAATAATAATAATAATAATAATGTTCCCATATCAGCAGATGACAGCCGGGCCCCTATATAATAATAATAATAATAATAATGTTCCCATATCAGCAGCAGATAACAGCCGGGCCCCTATATAATAATAATAATAATAATAATAATAATAATAATGTCCCCATATCAGGAGCAGATAACAGCCGGGCCCCTATATAATAATAATAATAATAATAATGTCCCCATATAAGGAGCAGATAACAGCCGGGCCCCTATGTAATAATAATAATGTTCCCATATCAGCAGATGACAGCCGGGCCCCTATATAATAATAATAATAATAATAATGTTCCCATATCAGCAGCAGATAACAGCCGGGCCCCTATATAATAATAATAATAATAATAATAATAATAATGTCCCCATATCAGGAGCAGATAACAGCCGGGCCCCTATATAATAATAATAATAATAATAATGTCCCCATATCAGGAGCAGATAACAGCCGGGCCCCTATATAATAATAATAATAATAATGTTCCCATATGAAAAGATAACAGCCGGGCCCCTATATAATAATAATAATAATAATAATAATGTTCCCATATCAGCAGATAACAGCCGGGCCCCTATATAATAATAATAATAATAATGTTCCCATATCAGCAGATAACAGCCGGGCCCCTATATAATAATAATAATAATAATGTTCCCATATCAGCAGATAACAGCCGGGCCCCTATATAATAATAATAATAATATTCCCATATCAGCAGATAACAGCCGGGCCCCTATATAATAATAATAATAATGTTCCCATATTAGCAGATAACAGCCGGGCCCCTATATAATGATAATAATAATGTTCCCATATCAGCAGATAACAGCCGGGCCCCTATATAATAATAATAATAATAATGTTCCCATATCAGCAGATAACAGCCGGGCCCCTATATAATAATAATAATGTTCCCATATCAGCAGATAACAGCCGGGCCCCTATATAATGATAATAATAATGTTCCCATATCAGCAGATAACAGCCGGGCCCCTATTTAATAATAATAATAATAATAATGTTCCCATATCAGCAGATAACAGCCGGGCCCCTATATAATAATAATAACAATGTTCCCATATCAGCAGATAACAGCCGGGCCCCTATATAATAATAATAATAATAATGTTCCCATATCAGCAGATAACAGCCGGGCCCCTATATAATGATAATAATAATATTCCCATATCAGTAGATAACAGCCGGGCCCCTATATAATAATAATAATAATAATAATAATGTTCCCATATCAGCAGATAACAGCCGGGCCCCTATATAATAATAATAATAATAATGTTCCCATATCAGCAGATAACAGCCGGGCCCCTATATAATAATAATAATAATAATAATAATGTTCCCATATCAGCAGATAACAGCCGGGCCCCTATATAATAATAATAATAATAATAATAATAATAATGTTCCCATATCAGCAGATAACAGCCGGGCTCCTATATAATAATAATAATAATAATAATAATGTTCCCATATGAGAAGATAACAGCCGGGCCCCTATATAATAATAATAATGTTCCCATATCAGCAGCAGATAACAGCGGGGCCCCTATATAATAATAATAATAATAATAATAATAATGTTCCCATATCAGCAGATAACAGCGGGGCCCCTATATAATAATAATAATAATAATAATGTTACCATATCAGGAGCAGATAACAGCCGGGCCCCTATATAATAATAATAATAATAATAAAGTTCTCATATCAGCAGATAACAGCCGGGCCCCTAAATAATAATAATAATAATGTTCCCATATCAGCAGATAACAGCGGGGCCCCTATATAATAATAATAATAATAATGTTCCCATATCAGCAGATAACAGCCGGGCCCCTATATAATAATAATAATAATAATGTTCCCATATCAGCAGATAACAGCCGGGCCCCTATATAGTAATAATAATAATGTTCCCATATCAGCAGATAACAGCCGGGCCCCTATATAATAATAATAATAATAATGTTCCCATGTCAGCAGATAACAGCCGGGCCCCTATATAATAATAATAATAATGTTCCCATGTCAGCAGATAACAGCCGGATCCCTATATAATAATAATAATAATAATAATAATAATGATAATAATGTCCCCATATCAGCAGATAACAGCCGGGCCCCTATATAATAATAATAATAATGTCCCCATATCAGCAGATAACAGCCGGGCCCCTGTATAATAATAATAAAAATAATGTTCCCATATCAGCAGATAACAGCCGGGCCCCTATATAATAATAATAACAATGTTCCCATATCAGCAGATAACAGCCGGGCCCCTATATATTAATAATAATAATGTTCCCATATCAGGAGCAGATAACAGCCGTGCCCCTATATAATAATAATAATAATAATAATAATAATAATGTTCCCATATCAGCAGATAACAGCCGGGCCCCTATATAATAATCATAATAATAATGTTCCCATATCAGCAGATAACAGCGGGGCCCCTATATAATAATAATAATAATAATGTTCCCATATCAGCAGATAACAGCCGGGCCCCTATATAATAATAATAATAATAATGTTCCCATATCAGCAGATAACAGCGGGGCCCCTATATAATAATAGTAATAATGTTCCCATATCAGCAGATAACAGCCGGGCCCCTATATAATAATAATAATGTTCCCATATCAGCAGATAACAGCCGGGCCCCTATATAATAATAATAATAATAATAATGTTCCCATATCAGCAGATAACAGCCGGGCCCCTATATAATAATAATAATAATAATAATAATGTTCCCATATCAGCAGATAACAGCCGGGCCCCTATATAATAATAATAATGTTCCCATATCAGCAGATAACAGCCGGGCCCCTATATAATAATAATAATAATAATAATGTTCCCATATCAGCAGATAACAGCCGGGCCCCCTATATAATAATAATAATAATAATAATAATAATAATAATGTTCCCATATCAGCAGATAACAGCCGGGCTCCTATATAATAATAATAATAATAATAATGTTCCCATATGAGAAGATAACAGCCGGGCCCCTATATAATAATAATAATGTTCCCATATCAGCAGCAGATAACAGCGGGGCCCCTATATAATAATAATAATAATGTTCCCATATCAGCAGATAACAGCCGGGCCCCTATATAATAATAATAATAATGTTCCCATATCAGGAGCAGATAACAGCCGGGCCCCTATATAATAATAATAATAATAATGTTCTCATATCAGCAGATAACAGCCGGGCCCCTAAATAATAATAATAATAATGTTCCCATATCAGCAGATAACAGCGGGGCCCCTATATAATAATAATAATAATAATGTTCCCATATCAGCAGATAACAGCCGGGCCCCTATATATAATAAAAAATAATAATAATAATGTTCCCATATCAGCAGATAACAGCCGGGCCCCTATATAATAATAATAATAATAATGTTCCCATATCAGCAGATAACAGCCGGGCCCCTATATAGTAATAATAATAATGTTCCCATATCAGCAGATAACAGCCGGGCCCCTATATAATAATAATAATAATAATGTTCCCATATCAGCAGATAACAGCCGGGCCCCTATATAATAATAATAATAATGTTCCCATATCAGCAGATAACAGCCGGATCCCTATATAATAATAATAATAATAATAATAATAATGTCCCCATATCAGCAGATAACAGCCGGGCCCCTATATAATAATAATATTAATGTCCCCATATCAGCAGATAACAGCCGGGCCCCTATATAATAATAATAATAATGTTCCCATATCAGCAGATAACAGCCGGGCCCCTGTATAATAATAATAAAAATAATGTTCCCATATCAGCAGATAACAGCCGGACCCCTATATAATAATAATAATAATGTCCCCATATCAGCAGATAACAGCCGGGCCCCTATATAATAATAATAATGTCCCCATATCAGCAGATAACAGCCGGGCCCCTATATAATAATAATAATAATGTTCCCATATCAGCAGATAACAGCCGGGCCCCTATATATTAATAATAATAATGTTCCCATATCAGGAGCAGATAACAGCCGGGCCCCTATATAATAATAATAATAATAATGTTCTCATATCAGCAGATAACAGCCGGGCCCCTAAATAATAATAATAATAATGTTCCCATATCAGCAGATAACAGCGGGGCCCCTATATAATAATAATAATAATAATGTTCCCATATCAGCAGATAACAGCCGGGCCCCTATATAATAATAATAATAATAATAAAGTTCTCATATCAGCAGATAACAGCCGGGCCCCTAAATAATAATAATAATAATGTTCCCATATCAGCAGATAACAGCGGGGCCCCTATATAATAATAATAATAATAATGTTCCCATATCAGCAGATAACAGCCGGGCCCCTATATAATAATAATAATAATAATGTTCCCATATCAGCAGATAACAGCCGGGCCCCTATATAGTAATAATAATAATGTTCCCATATCAGCAGATAACAGCCGGGCCCCTATATAATAATAATAATAATAATAATGTTCCCATGTCAGCAGATAACAGCCGGGCCCCTATATAATAATAATAATAATGTTCCCATGTCAGCAGATAACAGCCGGATCCCTATATAATAATAATAATAATAATAATAATGATAATAATGTCCCCATATCAGCAGATAACAGCCGGGCCCCTATATAATAATAATAATAATGTCCCCATATCAGCAGATAACAGCCGGGCCCCTGTATAATAATAATAAAAATAATGTTCCCATATCAGCAGATAACAGCCGGACCCCTATATAATAATAATAATAATGTCCCCATATCAGCAGATAACAGCCGGGCCCCTATATAATAATAATAATGTCCCCATATCAGCAGATAACAGCCGGGCCCCTATATAATAATAATAATAATGTTCCCATATCAGCAGATAACAGCCGGGCCCCTATATATTAATAATAATAATGTTCCCATATCAGGAGCAGATAACAGCCGTGCCCCTATATAATAATAATAATAATAATAATAATAATAATAATGTTCCCATATCAGCAGATAACAGCCGGGCCCCTATATAATAATCATAATAATAATGTTCCCATATCAGCAGATAACAGCGGGGCCCCTATATAATAATAATAATAATAATAATGTTCCCATATCAGCAGATAACAGCGGGGCCCCTATATAATAATAGTAATAATGTTCCCATATCAGCAGATAACAGCCGGGCCCCTATATAATAATAATAATGTTCCCATATCAGCAGATAACAGCCGGGCCCCTATATAATAATAATAATAATAATAATGTTCCCATATCAGCAGATAACAGCCGGGCCCCTATATAATAATAATAATAATAATAATAATAATGTTCCCATATCAGCAGATAACAGCCGGGCCCCTATATAATAATAATAATGTTCCCATATCAGCAGATAACAGCCGGGCCCCTATATAATAATAATAATAATAATAATGTTCCCATATCAGCAGATAACAGCCGGGCCCCTATATAATAATAATAATAATAATAATAATAATAATGTTCCCATATCAGCAGATAACAGCCGGGCTCCTATATAATAATAATAATAATAATAATGTTCCCATATGAGAAGATAACAGCCGGGCCCCTATATAATAATAATAATGTTCCCATATCAGCAGCAGATAACAGCGGGGCCCCTATATAATAATAATAATAATAATAATGTTCCCATATCAGCAGATAACAGCCGGGCCCCTATATAATAATAATAATAATGTTCCCATATCAGGAGCAGATAACAGCCGGGCCCCTATATAATAATAATAATAATAATGTTCTCATATCAGCAGATAACAGCCGGGCCCCTAAATAATAATAATAATAATGTTCCCATATCAGCAGATAACAGCGGGGCCCCTATATAATAATAATAATAATAATGTTCCCATATCAGCAGATAACAGCCGGGCCCCTATATAATAATAAAAATAATAATAATAATGTTCCCATATCAGCAGATAACAGCCGGGCCCCTATATAATAATAATAATAATAATGTTCCCATATCAGCAGATAACAGCCGGGCCCCTATATAGTAATAATAATAATGTTCCCATATCAGCAGATAACAGCCGGGCCCCTATATAATAATAATAATAATAATGTTCCCATATCAGCAGATAACAGCCGGGCCCCTATATAATAATAATAATAATGTTCCCATATCAGCAGATAACAGCCGGATCCCTATATAATAATAATAATAATAATAATAATAATAATAATGTCCCCATATCAGCAGATAACAGCCGGGCCCCTATATAATAATAATATTAATGTCCCCATATCAGCAGATAACAGCCGGGCCCCTATATAATAATAATAATAATGTTCCCATATCAGCAGATAACAGCCGGGCCCCTGTATAATAATAATAAAAATAATGTTCCCATATCAGCAGATAACAGCCGGACCCCTATATAATAATAATAATAATGTCCCCATATCAGCAGATAACAGCCGGGCCCCTATATAATAATAATAATGTCCCCATATCAGCAGATAACAGCCGGGCCCCTATATAATAATAATAATAATGTTCCCATATCAGCAGATAACAGCCGGGCCCCTATATATTAATAATAATAATGTTCCCATATCAGGAGCAGATAACAGCCGGGCCCCTATATAATAAATATAATAATAATAATAATAATAATGTTCCCATATCAGCAGATAACAGCCGGGCCCCTATATAATAATAATAATAATGTTCCCATGTCAGCAGATAACAGCCTGGCCCCTATATAATAATAATAATAATGTTCCCATATCAGCAGATAACAGCCGGGCCCCTATATAATAATAATAATAATGTTCCCATATCAGCAGATAACAGCCGGATCCCTATATAATAATAATAATAATAATAATAATAATAATAATAATAATAATGTCCCCATATCAGCAGATAACAGCCGGGCCCCTATATAATAATAATAATAATGTCCCCATATCAGCAGATAACAGCCGGGCCCCTATATAATAATAATAATAATGTTCCCATATCAGCAGATAACAGCCGGGCCCCTGTATAATAATAATAAAAATAATGTTCCCATATCAGCAGATAACAGCCGGACCCCTATATAATAATAATAATAATGTCCCCATATCAGCAGATAACAGCCGGGCCCCTATATAATAATAATAATGTCCCCATATCAGCAGAAACAGCCGGGCCCCTATATAATAATAATAATAATGTTCCCATATCAGCAGATAACAGCCGGGCCCCTATATATTAATAATAATAATGTTCCCATATCAGGAGCAGATAACAGCCGGGCCCCTATATAATAATAATAATAATAATAATAATGTTCCCATATCAGCAGATAACAGCCGGACCCCTATATAATAATAATAATAATGTTCCCATGTCAGCAGATAACAGCCTGGCCCCTATATAATAATAATAATAATGTTCCCATGTCAGCAGATAACAGCCGGGCCCCTATATAATAATAATAATAATAATAATGTTCCCATATCAGCAGATGACAGCCGGGCCCCTATATAATAATAATAATAATAATGTTCCCATATCAGCAGCAGATAACAGCCGGGCCCCTATATAATAATAATAATAATAATAATAATAATGTCCCCATATCAGGAGCAGATAACAGCCGGGCCCCTATATAATAATAATAATAATAATAATGTCCCCATATCAGGAGCAGATAACAGCCGGGCCCCTATGTAATAATAATAATGTTCCCATATCAGCAGCAGATAACAGCCGGGCCCCTATATAATAATAATAATAATAATGTTCCCATATGAAAAGATAACAGCCGGGCCCCTATATAATAATAATAATAATAATAATAATGTTCCCATATCAGCAGATAACAGCCGGGCCCCTATATCATAATAAAAATAATAATAATGTTCCCATATCAGCAGATAACAGCCGGGCCCCTATATAATAATAATAATAATGTTCCCATATCAGCAGCAGATAACAGCCGGGCCCCTATATAATAATAATAATAATAATGTTCCCATATCAGCAGATAACAGCCGGGCCCCTATATAATAATAAAAATAATAATAATAATAATAATGTTCCCATATCAGAAGATAACAGCAGGGCCCCTATATAATAATAATAATAATGTTCCCATATCAGCAGCAGATAACAGTCGGGCCCCTATATAATAATAATAATAATGTTCCCATATCAGAAGATAACAGCCGGGCCCCTATATAATAATAATAATAATAATAATAATGTTCCCATATCAGCAGATAACAGCCGGACCCCTATATAATAATAATAATAATAATAATGTTCCCATATCAGCAGATAACAGCCGGGCCCCTATATAATAATAATAACAATGTTCCCATATCAGCAGATAACAGCCGGACCCCTATATAATAATAATAATAATAATAATGTTCCCATATCAGCAGATAACAGCCGGGCCCCTATATAATAATAATAACAATGTTCCCATATCAGCAGATAACAGCCGGGCCCCTATATAATAATAATAATAATGTTCCCATATCAGCAGATAACAGCCGGGCCCCTATATAATAATAATAACAATGTTCCCATATCAGCAGATAACAGCCGGGCCCCTATATAATAATAATAATAATGTTCCCATATCAGCAGATAACAGCCGGACCCCTATATAATAATAATAATAATGTTCCCATATCAGCAGATAACAGCCGGGCCCCTATATAATAATAATAATAATGTTCCCATATCAGCAGATAACAGCCGGGCCCCTATATAATAATAATAATAATAATAATGTTCCCATATCAGCAGATAACAGCCGGGCCCCTATATAATAATAATAATGTTCCCATATCAGCAGATAACAGCCGGGGCCCTATATAATAATAATAATAATAATAATGTTCCCATATCAGCAGATAACAGCAGGGCCCCTATATAATAATAATAATAATGTTCCCATATCAGCAGATAACAGCCGGGCCCCTATATAATAATAATAATAATGTTCCCATATCAGCAGATAACAGCCGGGGCCCTATATAATAATAATAATAATAATAATAATAATGTTCCCATATCAGCAGATAACAGCCGGGCCCCTATATAATAATAATAATAATAATGTTCCCATATCAGCAGATAACAGCCGGGCCCCTATATAATAATAATAATAATGCTCCCATATCAGCAGATAACAGCCGGGCCCCTATATAATAATAATAATAATGTTCCCATATCAGCAGATAACAGCGGGGCCCCTATATAATAATAGTAATAATGTTCCCATATCAGCAGATAACAGCCGGGCCCCTATATAATAATAATAATAACAATGTTCCCATATCAGCAGATAACAGCCGGGCCCCTATATAATAATAATAATAATAATGCTCCCATATCAGCAGATAACAGCGGGGCCCCTATATAATAATAATAATAATAATAATGTTCCCATATCAGCAGATAACAGCGGGGCCCCTATATAATAATAGTAATAATGTTCCCATATCAGCAGATAACAGCCGGGCCCCTATATAATAATAATAATGTTCCCATATCAGAAGATAACAGCCGGGCCCCTATATAATAATAATAATAATAATAATGTTCCCATATCAGCAGATAACAGCCGGGCCCCTATATAATAATAATAATAATAATAATAATAATAATAATGTTCCCATATCAGCAGATAACAGCCGGGCCCCTATATAATAATAAAAATAATAATAATAATGTTCCCATATCAGCAGATAACAGCGGGGATCCTATATAATAATAGTAATAATGTTCCCATATCAGCAGATAACAGCCGGGCCCCTATATAATAATAATAATGTTCCCATATCAGCAGATAACAGCCGGGCCCCTATATAATAATAATAATAATGTTCCCATATCAGAAGATAACAGCCGGGCCCCTATATAATAATAATAATAATAATAATGTTCCCATATCAGCAGATAACAGCCGGGCCCCTATATAATAATAATAATAATGTTCCCATATCAGCAGATAACAGCCGGGCCCCTATATAATAATTGTCACGATGCCGGCTGGCAGGTAGTGGATCCTCTGTGCCAGAGAGGGATTGGCGTGGACCGTGCTAGTGGACCGGTTCTAAGTCACTACTGGTTTTCACCAGAGCCCGCCGCAAAGCGGGATGGTCTTGCTGCGGCGGTAGTGACCAGGTCGTATCCACTAGCAACGGCTCAACCTCTCAGGCTGCTGAAGATAGGCGCGGTACAAGGGAGTAGACAGAAGCAAGGTCGGACGTAGCAGAAGGTCGGGGCAGGCAGCAAGGATCGTAGTCAGGGGCAACGGCAGGAGGTCTGGAACACAGGCTAGGAACACACAAGGAAACGCTTTCACTGGCACAATGGCAACAAGATCCGGCAAGGAAGTGCAGGGGAAGTGAGGTGATATAGGGAAGTGCACAGGTGAAGACACTAATTGGAATCACTGCGCCAATCAGCGGCGCAGTGGCCCTTTAAATCGCAAAGACCCGGCGCGCGCGCGCCCTAGGGAGCGGGGCCGCGCGCGCCGGGACAGGACCGAGGGAGAGCGAGTCAGGTACGGGAGCCGGGGTGCGCATCGCGAGCGGGCGCTACCCGCATCGCGAATCGCATCCCGGCTGGAAGCGGAATCGCAGCGCCCCGGGTCAGTGGATCTGACCGGAGCGCTGCAGCGGGGAGAGTGTAGTGAGCGCTCCGGGGAGGAGCGGGGACCCGGAGCGCTCGGCGTAACAGTACCCCCCCCCTTGGGTCTCCCCCTCTTCTTAGAGCCTGAGAACCTGAGGAGCAGACTTTTGTCTAGGATGTTGTCCTCAGGTTCCCAGGATCTCTCTTCAGGACCACAACCCTCCCAGTCCACTAAAAAAAAGGTTTTCCCTCTGACCTTTTTTGATGCCAAAATCTCTTTGACAGAGAAGATGTCCGAGGAGCCGGAAACAGGAGTGGGAGGAACAGATTTGGGAGAAAAACGGTTGAGGATGAGTGGTTTAAGAAGAGAGACGTGAAAGGCATTAGGGATACGAAGAGAAGGAGGAAGAAGAAGTTTATAAGAGACAGGATTAATTTGACACAAAACTTTGAAAGGACCAAGATAGCGTGGTCCCAACTTGTAGCTAGGGACACGGAAGCGGACATATTTAGCGGAGAGCCATACCTTGTCTCCAGGGGAAAAAACGGGAGGAGCTCTTCTTTTCTTATCCGCGAACTTCTTCATGCGTGATGAAGCCTGTAAGAGAGAATTTTGGGTCTCTCTCCATATGATGGAAAGGTCACGAGAAATTTCATCCACAGCGGGCAGACCAGAGGGCAAGGGGGTAGGGAGGGGGGGGAAGAGGGTGACGGCCGTACACCACGAAAAATGGGGATTTGGAGGAAGATTCAGAGACTCTGAAGTTATACGAGAATTCGGCCCATGGTAGAAGATCTGCCCAGTCATCCTGGCGGGAGGAAACAAAATGTCGCAAATAATCACCCAAGACCTGGTTAATTCTTTCTACTTGTCCATTGGACTGGGGATGATATGCAGAAGAAAAATTTAATTTAATCTTGAGTTGTTTACAGAGAGCCCTCCAGAATTTAGACACGAATTGGACACCTCTATCCGAGACGATCTGCGTAGGCAACCCGTGAAGACGAAAAATGTGTACAAAAAATTTTTAGCCAACTGAGGCGCTGAAGGAAGACCAGGAAGAGGGATGAAATGTGCCATTTTGGAGAATCGATCAACGACCACCCAAATAACAGTGTTGCCACGGGAAGGGGGTAAATCAGTAATAAAATCCATACCAATCAGAGACCAAGGCTGTTCGGGGACAGGCAGGGGATGAAGAAAACCAGCGGGCTTCTGGCGAGGAGTCTTATCCCGGGCACAGATAGTGCAGGCTCGCACAAAGTCCACAACATCCGTCTCCAGAGTCGGCCACCAATAGAAGCGGGAGATGAGTTGCAGAGATTTCTTGATGCCCACATGACCTGCGAGATGGGAGGAGTGACCCCATTTGAGGATTCCGAGGCGTTGGCGTGGAGAAACAAAGGTCTTTCCTGGAGGAGTTTGCCTGATGAAGGCAGGAGAAGTGGAGATCAGGCAGTCAGGTGGAATGATGTGTTGCGGAGAGAGTTCAACTTCTGAGGCATCCGAGGAACGAGAGAGAGCATCGGCCCTAATGTTCTTATCGGCAGGACGAAAGTGAATCTCAAAATTAAACCGGGCAAAGAACAGAGACCACCGGGCCTGGCGAGGATTCAGCCGTTGGGCAGACTGGAGGTAGGAGAGGTTCTTGTGGTCGGTGTAAATAATAACTGGAAATCTTGATCCCTCCAGCAGATGCCTCCATTCCTCAAGTGCTAATTTAATGGCTAGAAGCTCTCGATCCCCGATGGAGTAGTTCCTCTCCGCCGGAGAGAAGGTCCTAGAAAAAAAACCACAAGTAACAGCATGCCCGGAAGAATTTTTCTGTAGAAGAACAGCTCCAGCTCCCACTGAGGAGGCATCAACCTCCAATAGGAAGGGTTTAGATGGGTCAGGTCTGGAGAGCACGGGAGCCGAAGAAAAGGCAGACTTGAGTCGTTTAAAGGCGTCTTCCGCTTGAGGAGGCCAGGACTTGGGATCGGCATTTTTTTTGGTTAAAGCCACGATAGGAGCCACAAGGGTAGAAAAATGTGGAATAAATTGCCTGTAATAATTGGCGAACCCCAAAAAGCGTTGGATAGCACGGAGTCCGGAGGGGCGTGGCCAATCTAAGACGGCAGAGAGTTTGTCTGGATCCATTTGTAGTCCCTGGCCAGAGACCAAATATCCTAGAAAAGGAAGAGATTGGCATTCAAACAGACATTTCTCAATTTTAGCATAGAGTTGATTGTCACGAAGTCTCTGAAGAACCATACGGACATGCTGGCGGTGTTCTTCTAGATTGGCCGAAAAAATTAGGATATCATCCAGATATACAACAACACAGGAGTATAACAGATCACGAAAAATTTCATTAACAAAGTCTTGGAAGACAGCAGGGGCGTTGCACAGGCCAAAGGGCATGACCAGATACTCAAAGTGTCCATCTCTGGTGTTAAATGCTGTTTTCCACTCATCCCCCTCTCTGATGCGGATGAGGTTATAGGCGCCTCTTAAGTACAATTTAGTGAAGATGTGGGCACCTTGGAGGCGATCAAAGAGTTCAGAGATGAGGGGTAGGGGGTAGCGGTTCTTAACCGTGATTTTATTAAGACCGCGGTAGTCAATGCAAGGACGTAGGGAGCCATCTTTTTTGGACACAAAGAAAAATCCGGCTCCGGCAGGAGAGGAGGATTTACGGATAAAGCCCTTTTTTAGATTCTCCTGGACGTATTCAGACATGGCAAGAGTCTCTGGGGCAGAGAGAGGATAAATTCTGCCCCGGGGTGGAGTAGTGCCCGGGAGGAGGTCGATAGGACAATCATAAGGCCTGTGAGGAGGTAGAGTCTCCGCTTGTTTTTTGCAGAAAACATCCGCGAAGTCCATATAGGCCTTAGGGAGACCGGTTACTGGAGGAACCACAGAGTCACGGCAAGGGTTACTGGGAACCGGTTTTAGACAGTCCTTGGAACAAGAGGGCCCCCAACTCTTGATCTCCCCAGTGGACCAATCCAGGGTTGGGGAATGAAGTTGAAGCCAGGGAAGTCCAAGGAGAATTTCCGAGGTGCAATTGGGGAGGACCAAAAGTTCAATCCTCTCGTGATGAGATCCGATGCTCATTAGAAGGGGCTCCGTGCGGAAACGTATGGTACAGTCCAATCTTTCATTGTTTACACAATTGATGTAAAGGGGTCTGGCGAGACTGGTCACTGGGATGTTGAACCTGTTGACGAGAGAGGCCAAAATAAAATTTCCTGCAGATCCAGAGTCCAAGAAGGCCACAGTAGAGAAGGAGAAGGCAGAGGCAGACATCCGCACAGGCACAGTAAGACGTGGAGAAGCAGAGTAGACATCAAGGATTGTCTCACCTTTGTGCGGAGTCAGCGTACGTCTTTCCAGGCGGGGAGGACGGATAGGACAATCCCTCAGGAAGTGTTCGGTACTAGCACAGTACAGGCAGAGGTTCTCCATGCGGCGTCGTGTCCTCTCTTGAGATGTCAGGCGAGACCGGTCGACCTGCATAGCCTCCACGGCGGGAGGCACAGGAACAGATTGCAGGGGACCAGAGGAGAGAGGAGCCGAGGAGAAGAAACGCCTCGTGCGAACAGAGTCCATATCTTGGCGGAGCTCCTGACGCCTTTCGGAAAAACGCATGTCAATGCGAGTGGCTAGGTGAATAAGTTCATGAAGATTAGCAGGCATTTCTCGTGCGGCCAGAACATCTTTAATGTTGCTGGATAGGCCTTTTTTAAAGGTCGCGCAGAGGGCCTCATTGTTCCAGGATAATTCTGAAGCAAGAGTACGGAATTGTACGGCATACTCGCCAACGGAAGAATTACCCTGGACCAGGTTCAACAGGGCAGTCTCAGCAGAAGAGGCTCGGGCAGGTTCCTCAAAGACACTTCGGATTTCCGAGAAGAAGGAGTGTACAGAGGCAGTGACGGGGTCATTGCGGTCCCAGAGCGGTGTGGCCCAAGACAGGGCTTTTCCAGACAGAAGGCTGACTACGAAAGCCACCTTAGACCTTTCAGTGGGAAACTGGTCCGACATCATCTCCAAGTGCAGGGAACATTGGGAAAGAAAGCCACGGCAAAACTTAGAGTCCCCATCAAATTTATCCGGCAAGGATAGGCGTAGACCAGGAGCGGCCACTCGCTGTGGAGGAGGTGCAGGAGCAGGCGGAGGAGATGATTGTTGAAGCTGTGGTAGTAACTGCTGTAGCATCACGGTCAGTTGAGACAGCTGTTGGCCTTGTTGCGCTATCTGTTGTGACTGCTGGGCGACCACCGTGGTGAGGTCAGCGACAACTGGCAGAGGAACTTCAGCGGGATCCATGGCCGGATCTACTGTCACGATGCCGGCTGGCAGGTAGTGGATCCTCTGTGCCAGAGAGGGATTGGCGTGGACCGTGCTAGTGGACCGGTTCTAAGTCACTACTGGTTTTCACCAGAGCCCGCCGCAAAGCGGGATGGTCTTGCTGCGGCGGTAGTGACCAGGTCGTATCCACTAGCAACGGCTCAACCTCTCAGGCTGCTGAAGATAGGCGCGGTACAAGGGAGTAGACAGAAGCAAGGTCGGACGTAGCAGAAGGTCGGGGCAGGCAGCAAGGATCGTAGTCAGGGGCAACGGCAGGAGGTCTGGAACACAGGCTAGGAACACACAAGGAAACGCTTTCACTGGCACAATGGCAACAAGATCCGGCAAGGAAGTGCAGGGGAAGTGAGGTGATATAGGGAAGTGCACAGGTGAAGACACTAATTGGAATCACTGCGCCAATCAGCGGCGCAGTGGCCCTTTAAATCGCAAAGACCCGACGCGCGCGCGCCCTAGGGAGCGGGGCCGCGCGCGCCGGGACAGGACCGAGGGAGAGCGAGTCAGGTGCGGGAGCCGGGGTGCGCATCGCGAGCGGGCGCTACCCGCATCGCGAATCGCATCCCGGCTGGAAGCGGAATCGCAGCGCCCCGGGTCAGTGGATCTGACCGGAGCGCTGCAGCGGGGAGAGTGTAGCGAGCGCTCCGGGGAGGAGCGGGGACCCGGAGCGCTCGGCGTAACAATAATAATAATAATGTTCCCATATCAGCAGATAACAGCCGGGCCCCTATATAATAATAATAATAATAATGTTCCCATATCAGCAGATAACAGCCGGGCCCCTATATAATAATAATAATAATAATGTTCCCATATCAGCAGATAACAGCCGGGCCCCTATATAATAATAATAATAATATTCCCATATCAGCAGATAACAGCCGGGCCCCTATATAATAATAATAATAATGTTCCCATATCAGCAGATAACAGCCGGGCCCCTATATAATAATAATAATAATAATGTTCCCATATCAGCAGATAACAGCCGGGCCCCTATATAATAATAATAATAATATTCCCATATCAGCAGATAACAGCCGGGCCCCTATATAATAATAATAATAATGTTCCCATATTAGCAGATAACAGCCGGGCCCCTATATAATGATAATAATAATGTTCCCATATCAGCAGATAACAGCCGGGCCCCTATATAATAATAATAATAATGTTCCCATATCAGCAGATAACAGCCGGGCCCCTATATAATAATAATAATAATAATGTTCCCATATCAGCAGATAACAGCCGGGCCCCTATTTAATAATAATAATAATAATAATAATGTTCCCATATCAGCAGATAACAGCCGGGCCCCTATATAATAATAATAACAATGTTCCCATATCAGCAGATAACAGCCGGGCCCCTATATAATAATAATAATAATAATGTTCCCATATCAGCAGATAACAGCCGGGCCCCTATATAATGATAATAATAATAATAATATTCCCATATCAGTAGATAACAGCCGGGCCCCTATATAATAATAATAATAATAATAATAATGTTCCCATATCAGCAGATAACAGCCGGGCCCCTATATAATAATAATAATAATAATGTTCCCATATCAGCAGATAACAGCCGGGCCCCTATATAATAATAATAATAATAATAATAATAATAATGTTCCCATATCAGCAGATAACAGCCGGGCCCCTATATAATAATAATAATAATAATAATAATAATAATGTTCCCATATCAGCAGATAACAGCCGGGCTCCTATATAATAATAATAATAATAATAATAATGTTCCCATATGAGAAGATAACAGCCGGGCCCCTATATAATAATAATAATGTTCCCATATCAGCAGCAGATAACAGCGGGGCCCCTATATAATAATAATAATAATAATAATGTTCCCATATCAGCAGATAACAGCGGGGCCCCTATATAATAATAATAATAATAATGTTCCCATATCAGCAGATAACAGCCGGGCCCCTAAATAATAATAATAATAATGTTCCCATATCAGCAGATAACAGCGGGGCCCCTATATCATAATAAAAATAATAATAATAATGTTCCCATATCAGCAGATAACAGCCGGGCCCCTATATAATAATAATAATAATAATGTTCCCATATCAGCAGATAACAGCCGGGCCCCTATATAATAATAATAATAATAATATTCCCATATCAGCAGATAACAGCCGGGCCCCTATATAGTAATAATAATAATGTTCCCATATCAGCAGATAACAGCCGGGCCCCTATATAATAATAATAATAATAATGTTCCCATGTCAGCAGATAACAGCCGGGCCCCTATATAATAATAATAATAATGTTCCCATGTCAGCAGATAACAGCCGGATCCCTATATAATAATAATAATAATAATAATAATAATGATAATAATGTCCCCATATCAGCAGATAACAGCCGGGCCCCTATATAATAATAATAATAATGTCCCCATATCAGCAGATAACAGCCGGGCCCCTGTATAATAATAATAAAAATAATGTTCCCATATCAGCAGATAACAGCCGGACCCCTATATAATAATAATAATAATGTCCCCATATCAGCAGATAACAGCCGGGCCCCTATATAATAATAATAATGTCCCCATATCAGCAGATAACAGCCGGGCCCCTATATAATAATAATAATAATAATGTTCCCATATCAGCAGATAACAGCCGGGCCCCTATATATTAATAATAATAATGTTCCCATATCAGGAGCAGATAACAGCCGGGCCCCTATATAATAATCATAATAATAATAATGTTCCCATATCAGCAGATAACAGCCGGGCCCCTATATAATAATAATAATAATGTTCCCATGTCAGCAGATAACAGCCTGGCCCCTATATAATAATAATAATAATGTTCCCATGTCAGCAGATAACAGCCGGGCCCCTATATAATAATAATAATAATGTTCCCATATCGGGAGCAGATAACAGCCGGGCCCCTATATAATAATAATAATAATAATGTTCCCATATCAGCAGATGACAGCCGGGCCCCTATATAATAATAATAATAATGTCCCCATATCAGCAGATAACAGCCGGGCCCCTATATAATAATAATAATAATAATAATAATAATAATGTCCCCATATCAGGAGCAGATAACAGCCGGGCCCCTATATAATAATAATAATAATAATAATGTCCCCATATCAGGAGCAGATAACAGCCGGGCCCCTATGTAATAATAATAATGTTCCCATATCAGCAGCAGATAACAGCCGGGCCCCTATATAATAATAATAATAATAATGTTCCCATATGAAAAGATAACAGCCGGGCCCCTATATAATAATAATAATAATAATAATAATAATAATAATGTTCCCATATCAGCAGATAACAGCCGGGCCCCTATATAATAATAAAAATAATAATAATGTTCCCATATCAGCAGATAACAGCCGGGCCCCTATATAATAATAATAATAATAATGTTCCCATATCAGCAGATAACAGCCGGGCCCCTATATAATAATAATAATAATGTTCCCATATCAGCAGCAGATAACAGCCGGGCCCCTATATAATAATAATAATAATAATGTTCCCATATCAGCAGATAACAGCCGGGCCCCTATATAATAATAAAAATAATAATAATAATAATGTTCCCATATCAGAAGATAACAGCAGGGCCCCTGTATAATAATAATAATAATGTTCCCATATCAGCAGCAGATAACAGTCGGGCCCCTATATAATAATAATAATAATGTTCCCATATCAGAAGATAACAGCCGGGCCCCTATATAATAATAATAATAATAATAATAATAATGTTCCCATATCAGCAGATAACAGCCGGGCCCCTATATAATAATAATAACAATGTTCCCATATCAGCAGATAACAGCCGGACCCCTATATAATAATAATAATAATAATAATGTTCCCATATCAGCAGATAACAGCCGGGCCCCTATATAATAATAATAACAATGTTCCCATATCAGCAGATAACAGCCGGGCCCCTATATAATAATAATAATAATGTTCCCATGTCAGCAGATAACAGCCGGGCCCCTATATAATAATAATAACAATGTTCCCATATCAGCAGATAACAGCCGGGCCCCTATATAATAATAATAATAATGTTCCCATATCAGCAGATAACAGCCGGACCCCTATATAATAATAATAATAATGTTCCCATATCAGCAGATAACAGCTGGGGCCCTATATAATAATAATAATAATGTTCCCATATCAGCAGATAACAGCCGGGCCCCTATATGATAATAATAATAATAATAATGTTCCCATATCAGCAGATAACAGCCGGGCCCCTATATAATAATAATAATGTTCCCATATCAGCAGATAACAGCCGGGGCCCTATATAATAATAATAATAATAATAATGTTCCCATATCAGCAGATAACAGCGGGGCCCCTATATAATAATAATAATAATAATGATGTTCCCATATCAGCAGATAACAGCCGGGCCCCTATATAATAATAATAATAATGTTCCCATATCAGCAGATAACAGCCGGGGCCCTATATAATAATAATAATAATAATAATAATAATGTTCCCATATCAGCAGATAACAGCCGGGCCCCTATAGAATAATAATAACAATGTTCCCATATCAGCAGATAACAGCCGGGCCCCTATATAATAATAATAATAATAATGCTCCCATATCAGCAGATAACAGCCTGGCCCCTATATAATAATAATAATAATGTTCCCATATCAGCAGATAACAGCGGGGCCCCTATATAATAATAGTAATAATGTTCCCATATCAGCAGATAACAGCCGGGCCCCTATATAATAATAATAATAATAACAATGTTCCCATATCAGCAGATAACAGCCGGGCCCCTATATAATAATAATAATAATAATGCTCCCATATCAGCAGATAACAGCGGGGCCCCTATATAATAATAATAATAATAATAATAATGTTCCCATATCAGCAGATAACAGCGGGGCCCCTATATAATAATAGTAATAATGTTCCCATATCAGCAGATAACAGCCGGGCCCCTATATAATAATAATAATGTTCCCATATCAGAAGATAACAGCCGGGCCCCTATATAATAATAATAATAATAATAATGTTCCCATATCAGCAGATAACAGCCGGGCCCCTATATAATAATAATAATAATAATAATAATAATGTTCCCATATCAGCAGATAACAGCCGGGCCCCTATATAATAATAATAATAATAATAATAATGTTCCCATATCAGCAGATAACAGTGGGGCCCCTATATAATAATAATAATAATGTTCCCATATCAGCAGATAACAGCCGGGCCCCTATATAATAATAATAATAATGTTCCCATATCAGAAGATAACAGCCGGGCCCCTATATAATAATAATAATAATGTTCCCATATCAGCAGATAACAGCCGGGCCCCTATATAATAATAATAATAATAATAATGTTCCCATATCAGCAGATAACAGCCGGGCCCCTATATAATAATAATAATAATAATGTTCCCATATCAGCAGATAACAGCCGGGCCCCTATATAATAATAATAATAATGTTCCCATATCAGCAGATAACAGCCGGGCCCCTATATAATAATAATAATAATAATGTTCCCATATCAGCAGATAACAGCCGGGCCCCTATATAATAATAATAATAATGTTCCCATATCAGCAGATAACAGCCGGGCCCCTATATAATAATAATAATAATAATGTTCCCATATCAGCAGATAACAGCCGGGCCCCTATATAATAATAATAATGTTCCCATATCAGCAGATAACAGCCGGGCCCCTATATAATAATAATAATAATAATGTTCCCATATCAGCAGATAACAGCCGGGCCCCTATATAATAATAATAATAATAATGTTCCCATATCAGCAGATAACAGCCGGGCCCCTATATAATAATAATAATAATAATAATGTTCCCATATCAGCAGATAACAGCCGGGCCCCTATATAATAATAATAATAATGTTCCCATATCAGCAGATAACAGCCGGGCCCCTATATAATAATAATAATAATAATGTTCCCATATCAGCAGATAACAGCCGGGCCCCTATATAATAATAATAATAATGTTCCCATATCAGCAGATAACAGCCGGGCCCCTATATAATAATAATAATAATAATGTTCCCATATCAGCAGATAACAGCCGGGCCCCTATATAATAATAATAATAATAATGTTCCCATATCAGCAGATAACAGCCGGGCCCCTATATAATAATAATAATAATAATGTTCCCATATCAGCAGATAACAGCCGGGCCCCTATATAATAATAATAATAATAATAATAATAATGTTCCCATATCAGCAGATAACAGCCGACACCTTCAGCCTCTTATCTTATCTGCAGTGGAGTCAGAGAAGCTGCTTCAGTCTGTGGCTGTTTACATTATTTAGTGGCTCAGTGGTTAGCAATGTATGGTGGCTCAGTGATTAGTATTGTATGGTGATCAGTGATTAGTATTGTATGGTGATCAGTGATTAGTATTGTATGGTGATCAGTGATTAGTATTGTATGGTGATCAGTGGTTAGTATTGTATGGTGATCAGTGGTTAGTATTGTATGGTGATCAGTGGTTAGTATTGTATGGTGATCAGTGATTAGTATTGTATGGTGATCAGTGGTTAGTATTGTATGGTGATCAGTGATTAGTATTGTATGGTGATCAGTGGTTAGTATTGTATGGTGATCAGTGGTTAGCATTGTATGGTGGCTCAGTGGATAGCAATGTATGGTGATCAGTGGTTAGCAATGTATGGTGGCTCAGTGGTTAGCAATGTATGGTGGCTCAGTGGTTAGCAATGTATGGTGATCAGTGGTTAGCATTGTATGGTGATCAGTGGTTAGCATTGTATGGTGGCTCAGTGGATAGCAATGTATGGTGATCAGTGGTTAGCAATGTATGGTGGCTCAGTGGTTAGCAATGTATGGTGGCTCAGTGGTTAGCAATGTATGGTGATCAGTGGTTAGCATTGTATGGTGATCAGTGGTTAGCATTGTAAGGTGGCTCAGTGGTTAGCATTGTATGGTGATCAGTGGTTAGCAATGTATGGTGGCTCAGTGGTTAGCAATGTATGGTGGCTCAGTGGTTAGCATTGTATGGTGTCTCAGTGGTTAGCAATGTATGGTGTCTCAGTGGTTAGCATTGTATGGTGGCTCAGTGGTTAGCAATGTATGGTGGCTCAGTGGTTAGCATTGTATGGTGTCTCAGTGGTTAGCAATGTATGGTGGCTCAGTGGTTAGCAATGTATGGTGGCTCAGTGGTTAGCAATGTATGGTGGCTCAGTGGTTAGCATTGTATGGTGATCAGTGGTTAGCATTGTATGGTGATCAGTGGTTAGCATTGTATGGTGGCTCAGTGGTTAGCAATGTATGGTGGCTCAGTGGTTAGCAATGTATGGTGATCAGTGGCTAGCATTGTATGGTGTCTCAGTGGTTAGCAATGTATGGTGGCTCAGTGGTTAGCAATGTATGGTGGCTCAGTGGTTAGCATTGTATGGTGTCTCAGTGGTTAGCAATGTATGGTGTCTCAGTGGTTAGCAATGTATGGTGGCTCAGTGGTTAGCAATGTATGGTGGCTCAGTGGTTAGCATTGTATGGTGTCTCAGTGGTTAGCAATGTATGGTGTCTCAGTGGTTAGCAATGTATGGTGGCTCAGTGGTTAGCAATGTATGGTGATCAGTGGTTAGCATTGTATGGTGGCTCAGTGGTTAGCATTGTATGGTGGCTCAGTGGTTAGCAATGTATGGTGATCAGTGGTTAGCATTGTATGGTGATCAGTGGTTAGCATTGTATGGTGGCTCAGTGGTTAGCATTGTATGGTGGCTCAGTGGTTAGCATTGTATGGTGGCTCAGTGGTTAGCATTGTATGGTGGCTCAGTGGTTAGCAATGTATGGTGTCTCAGTGGTTAGCAATGTATGGTGGCTCAGTGGTTAGCATTGTATGGTGTCTCAGTGGTTAGCAATGTATGGTGGCTCAGTGGTTAGCAATGTATGGTGGCTCAGTGGTTAGCATTGTATGGTGATCAGTGGTTAGCATTGTATGGTGATCAGTGGTTAGCATTGTATGGTGGCTCAGTGGTTAGCAATGTATGGTGGCTCAGTGGTTAGCAATGTATGGTGATCAGTGGTTAGCATTGTATGGTGATCAGTGGTTAGCATTGTATGGTGGCTCAGTGGTTAGCATTGTATGGTGGCTCAGTGGTTAGCAATGTATGGTGATCAGTGGTTAGCAATGTATGGTGGCTCAGTGGTTAGCAATGTATGGTGGCTCAGTGGTTAGCATTGTATGGTGGCTCAGTGGTTAGCAATTTATGGTGGCTCAGTGGTCAGCAATGTATGGTGGCTCAGTGGTTAGCAATGTATGGTGGCTCAGTGGTTAGCATTGTATGGTGATCAGTGGTTAGCATTGTATGGTGATCAGTGGTTAGCATTGTATGGTGACTCAGTGGTTAGCAATGTATGGTGGCTCAGTGGTTAGCATTGTATGGTGATCAGTGGTTAACATTGTATGGTGATCAGTGGTTAGCATTGTATGGTGATCAGTGGTTAGCAATGTCTGGTGGCTCAGTGGTCAGCAATGTATGGTGGCTCAGTGGTTAGCAATGTATGGTGTCTCAGTGGTTAGCATTGTATGGTGATCAGTGGTTAGCATTGTATGGTGGCTCAGTGGTTAGCAATGTATGGTGGCTCAGTGGTTAGCAATGTATGGTGTCTCAGTGGTTAGCATTGTATGGTGATCAGTGGTTAGCATTGTATGGTGGCTCAGTGGTTAGCAATGTATGGTCGTTCAGTGGTTAGCAATGTATGGTGGCTCAGTGGTTAGCATTGTAAGGTGGCTCAGTGGTTAGCAATGTATGGTGGTTCACTGGTTAGCAATGAATGGTGGCTCACTGGTTAGCATTATTTGGTGACTCGGTGGTTAGCATTGTAAGGTGGCTCAGTGGTTAGCATTATAAGGTGGCTCTATGGTTAGCATTGTTTGGCTCAGTGGTTAGCATTGTATGGTGATTCAGTGTATGGTGATTCAGTGGTTAGCATTGTAAGATGTGTCAGTGGTTAGCATTGTGTGGGGGATCAGTGGTTAGCATTGTAAAGTTGCTCTGTGGTTAGCATTGTTTGATGGCTCAGTGGCTATCATTGTAAGGTGACTCAATGGTTAGCATAGTAAGGTGGATCAGTGGTTAGCATTATAAGGTGGCTCAGTGGTTAGCAATGTATGGTGGCTCAGTGGTTAGCATTGTATGGTGACTCAGTGGTTAGCATTATTTGGTGACTCAGTGATTAGCAATGCATGGTGGCTCAGTGGTTAGCATTGTATGGTGGCTTAGTGGTTAGCAATGTATGGTGGCTCAGTGGTTAGCATTGTATGGTGGCTTAGTGGTTAGCAATGTATGGTGGCTCAGTGGTTAGCATTGTAAGGTGGTTCAGTGGTTAGCATTGTATTGTGGCTCAGAGGTTAGCACTGTAACGTGGCTCATTGGTTAGTATTTTATGAGGGATCAGTGGTTAGCATTGTTTGATGGTTCAGTGGTTAGCATTGTAAGGGGGCACAGTGGTTACCATTATTTGGTGGCTCAGTGGTTAGCATTGTTTGGTGGCTCAGTGGTTAGCATTGTAAGGTGGCACAGTGGTTACTATTGTTTGGTGGCTTAGTGGTTAGCATTCTTGGGTGGCTCAGTGGTTAGCATTGTAAGGTGGCTCAGTGGTTATCATTGTATGGTGATTCAGTGGTTAGCATTGTAAGATGTGTCAGTGGTTAGCATTGTGTGGGGGATCAGTGGTTAGCATTGTAAAGTTGCTCAGTGGTTAGCATTGTTTGATGGCTCAGTGGCTAGCATTGTAAGGTGACTCAATGGTTAGCAATGTATGCTGGCTTAGTGGTTAGCAATATATGGTGGCTCAGTGGTTAGCAATGCATGGTGGCTCAGTGGTCAGTATTATATTGTGGCTCAGTGGTTAGCAATGTATGGTGGCTCAGTGCTTAGCAATGTATGGTGGCACAGTAATTAGCAATGTATGATGACTTAGTGGTTAACAATGTATGGTGGCTCAGTGGTCAGTATTATATTGTGGCTCAGTGGTTAGCAATGTATGATGGCTCAGTGGTCAGTATTATATTGTGGCTCAGTGGTTAGCAATGTATGATGGCTCAGTGGTTAGCAATGTATGGTGGCTCAGTAATAAGCAATGTATGATGGCTTAGTGGTTAGCAATGTATGGTGGCTCAGTGGTTAGCAATGTATGGTGGCTCAGTGGTTAGTATTATATTGTGTCTCAGTGGTTAGCAATGTATGGTGGCTCAGTGGTTAGCAATGTATGTGGCTCAGTGGTTAGCATTGTATGGTGGCTCAGCGGTTAGCAATGTATGGTGGCTCAGTGGTTAGCAATGTTTGGTGGCTCAGTGGTTAGCAATGTATGGAAGCTCAGTGGTTACTATTATATTGTAGCTCAGTGGTCAGCAATGTATGGTGGCTCAGTGGTTAGCAATGTATGGTGGCTCAGTGGTTAGCAATGTATGGTGGCTCAGTGATTAGCAATGTTTGGTGGCTCAGTGGTTAGCAATGTATGGAGGCTCAGTGGTTACTATTATATTGTAGCTCAGTGGTGAGCAATGTATGGTGGCTCAGTGGTCAGCAATGTATGGTGGCTCAGTGATTAGCAATGTATGGTGGCTCAGTGGTTAGCAATGTATGGTGGCTCAGTGGTTAGTATTATATTGTGGCTCAGTGGTTAGCAATGTATGGTGGCTCAGTGGTCAGCAATGTATGGTGTCTCAGTGGTCAGCAATGTATGGTGTCTCAGTGGTCAGCAATGTATGGTGACTCAGTGATTAGCAATGTATGGTGGCTCAGTAGTCAGCATTGTATGGTGGCTCAGTGGTTAGCAATGTATGGTGGCTCAGTGGTTAGCAATGTATGGTGGCTCAGTGGTTAGCAATGTATGGTGGCTCAGTGGTAGCAATGTATGGTGTCTCAGTGGTCAGCAATGTATGGTGACTCAGTGATTAGCAATGTATGGTGGCTCAGTAGTCAGCATTGTATGGTGGCTCAGTGGTTAGCAATGTATGGTGGCTCAGTGGTTAGCAATGTATGGTGGCTCAGTGGTTAGCAATGTATGGTGGCTCAGTGGTTAGCAATGTATGGTGCCTCAGTGGTCAACAATGTATGGTAGCTCAGTGGTTAGCAATGTATGGTGTCTCAGTGGTTAGCAATGTATGGTGTCTCAGTGGTTAGCATTGTATGGTGGCTCAGTGGTTAGCAATGTATGGTGGCTCAGTGGTTAGCAATGTATGGTGGCTCAGTGGTTAGCATTGTATGGTGGCTCAGTGGTGAGCAATGTATGGTGGCTCAGTGGTTAGCATTGTATGGTGGCTCAGTGGTTAGCAATGTATGGTGGCTCAGTGGTTAGCAATGTATGGTGGCTCAGTGGTTAGCAATGTATGGTGGCTCAGTGGTTAGCATTGTATGGTGGCTCAGTGGTTAGCAATGTATGGTGGCTCAGTGGTTAGCAATGTATGGTGGCTCAGTGGTTAGCAATATATGGTGGCTCAGTGGTTAGCAATGTATGGTGGCTCAGTGGTTAGCATTGTATGGTGCTCAGTGGTTAGCAATGTATGGTGGCTCAGTGGTTAGCAATGTATGGTGGCTCAGTGGTTAGCAATGTATGGTGGCTCAGTGGTTAGCAATGTATGGTGGCTCAGTGGTTAGCAATGTATGGTGGCTCAGTGGTTAGCATTGTATGGTGGCTCAGTGGTTAGCAATGTATGGTGGCTCAGTGGTTAGCAATGTATGGTGGCTCAGTGGTTAGCAATGTATGGTGGCTCAGTGGTTAGCAATGTATGGTGGCTCAGTGGTTAGCAATGTATGGTGGCTCAGTGGTTGGCAATGTATGGTGGCTCAGTGGTTAGCAATGTATGGTGGCTCAGTAATTAGCATTGTAAAGGGGCTCTACGTGTGTTTGCTGGGTTCTTTGGGTTCTCCCTCTGATCTGATCTGGTTTTTCCTATGAGGGATCAGCGTGCTACAGCGTCTGCGATGAATGGAAACCGCGGCGCAGATAGACACCGCCAAGAAAAATAATTGGCTTCAATTACCAAAACTTTCTGAGAGTAAACACGTGTGTGCAGTTCTGTGTCACTAGAGTCGGCCAGGATCAGTCTCCAGGAGCAGGGATCAGGTCAGGATCAGTCTCCAGGAGCAGGGATCAGGTCAGGATCAGTCTCCAGGAGCAGGGATCAGGTCAGGATCAGTCTCCAGGAGCAGGGGATCAGGTCAGGATCAGTCTCCAGGAGCAGGGATCAGGTCAGGATCAGTCTCCAGGAGCAGGGATCAGGTCAGGATCAGTCTCCAGGAGCAGGGATCAGGTCAGGATCAGTCTCCAGGAGCAGGGATCAGGTCAGGATCAGTCTCCAGGTGCATGTCCTCCTCCTCCTGACCCCTCTGTCCTCATCCAGACCCTTCTGTACCCCTCCGCCTCCAGACCCCTCTGTCCTCCTCCTCCTGACCCCTCTATCCCCCTCCGCCTCCAGACTCCTCCTCCTCCAGACCCCTCTGTCCTCCTCCTCCTCCAGACTCCTCTGTCCTCCTCCTCCAAACCCCTCTGTCCTCCTCCTCCAGACCCCTCTGTCCTCCTCCTCCAGACCCCTCTGTCCTCCTCCTCCAGACTCCTCTGTCCTCTTCTCCTCCAGACTCCTCTGTCCTCCTCCTCCAGACTCCTCTGTCCTCCTCCAGACTCCCATGTCCTCCTCCTCCAGACCCCTCTGTCCTCCTCCTCCAGACACTTCTGTACTCCTCCTCCAGACACTTCTGTACTACTCCTCCTCCAGACCCCTCTGTCCTCCTCCTCCTCCAGACTCCTCTGTCCTCCTCCTCCAGACCCCTCTGGAGAGGGGTCTGGAGGAGGACGAGGACAGAGGGGTCTGGAGGAGGAGGAGGACAGAGGAGTCTGGAGGAGGAGGAGGACAGAGGGGTCTGGAGGAGGAGGAGGACAGAGGAGTCTGGAGGAGCAAGAGGACAGAGGAGTCTGGAGGAGGAGGACAGAGGGGTCTGGAGGAGGAGGAGGACAGAGGAGTCTGGAGGAGGAGGACAGAGGGGTCTGGAGGAGGAGGACAGAGGGGTCTGGAGGAGGAGGACAGAGGGGTCTGGAGGAGGAGGAGGACAGAGGGGTCTGGAGGAGGAGGAGGACAGAGGAGTCTGCAGGAGGAGGAGGACAGAGGGGTCTGGAGGAGGAGAGGACAGAGGGGTCTGGAGGAGGAGGACAGAGGAGTCTGGAGGAGGAGGACAGAGGGGTCTGGAGGAGGAGGACAGAGGGGTCTGGAGGAGGAGGAGGACAGAGGAGTCTGGAGGAGGAGGAGGACAGAGGGGTCTGGAGGAGGAGGAGGACAGAGGAGTCTGGAGGAGGAGGACAGAGGGGAGGACAGAGGAGTCTGGAGGAGGAGGACAGAGGAGTCTGGAGGAGGAGGAGGACAGAGTGGTCTGGAGGAGGAGGACAGAGGAGTCTGAAGGAGGAGGACAGAGCAGTCTGGAGGAGGAGGAGGACAGAGGGGTCTGGAGGAGGAGGAGGACAGAGGAGTCTGCAGGAGGAGGAGGACAGAGGGGTCTGGAGGAGGAGAGGACAGAGGGGTCTGGAGGAGGAGGACAGAGGAGTCTGGAGGAGGAGGACAGAGGGGTCTGGAGGAGGAGGACAGAGGAGTCTGGAGGAGGAGGAGGACAGAGGGGTCTGGAGGAGGAGGAGGACAGAGGAGTCTGGAGGAGGAGGACAGAGGAGTCTGGAGGAGGAGGACAGAGGAGTCTGGAGGAGGAGGACAGAGGAGTCTGGAGGAGGAGGAGGACAGAGGGGTCTGGAGGAGGAGGAGGACAGAGGGGTCTGGAGGAGGAGGACAGAGGAGTCTGGAGGAGGAGGACAGAGGAGTCTGGAGGAGGAGGAGGACAGAGGGGTCTGGAGGAGGAGGAGGACAGAGGGGTCTGGAGGACTCCTCTGTCCTCCTCCAGACTCCCATGTCCTCCTCCTCCAGACCCCTCTGTCCTCCTCCTTCAGACACTTCTGTACTCCTCCTCCAGACACTTCTGTACTACTCCTCCTCCAGACCCCTCTGTCCTCCTCCTTCTCCAGACTCCTCTGTCCTCCTCCTCCAGACCCCTCTGGAGAGGGGTCTGGAGGAGGAGGAGGACAGAGGGGTCTGGAGGAGGAGGAGGACAGAGGAGTCTGGAGGAGGAGGAGGACAGAGGGTCTGGAGGAGGAGGAGGGCAGAGGAGTCTGGAGGAGCAAGAGGACAGAGGAGTCTGGAGAAGCAGGAGGACAGAGGAGTCTGGAGGAGGACAGAGGAGTCTGGAGGAGGACAGAGGGGTCTGGAGGAGGAGGAGGACAGAGGAGTCTGGAGGAGGAGGACAGAGGGGTCTGGAGGAGGAGGACAGAGGGGTCTGGAGGAGGAGGAGGACAGAGGAGTCTGCAGGAGGAGGAGGACAGAGGGGTCTGGAGGAGGAGAGGACAGAGGGGTCTGGAGGGGGAGGAAGAGGAGTCAGGAGGAGGAGGACAGAGGAGTCTGGAGGAGGACAGAGGGGTCTGGAGGAGGAGGAGGATAGAGGAGTCTGGAGGAGGAGGACAGAGGAGTCTGGAGGAGGAGGACAGAGGAGTCTGGAGGAGGAGGAGGACAGAGGGGTCTGGAGGAGGAGGACAGAGGAGTCTGGAGGAGGAGGACAGAGGAGTCTGGAGGAGGAGGAGGACAGAGGGGTCTGGAGGAGGACAGAGGAGTCTGGAGGAGGAGGACAGAGGAGTTTGGAGGAGGAGGAGGACAGAGGGGTCTGGAGGAGGAGGACAGAGGAGTCTGGAGGAGGAGGAGGACAGAGGGGTCTGGAGGAGGAGGACAGAGGGGTCTGGAGGAGGAGGACAGAGGGGTCTGGAGGAGGGAGGACAGAGGGGTCTGGAGGAGGAGGACAGAGGGGTCTGGAGGAGGAGGACAGAGGAGTCTGGAGGAGGAGGACAGAGGGGTCTGGAGGAGGAGGAGGACAGAGGGGTCTGGAGGAGGAGGAGGACAGGGGGGTCTGGAGGAGGAGGAGGACAGAGGGGTCTGGAGGAGGAGGAGGACAGAGGGGTCTGGAGGAGGAGGACAGAGGGGTCTGGAGGAGGAGGACAGAGGGGTCTGGAGGAGGAGGACAGAGGAGTCTGGAGGAGGAGGACAGAGGGGTCTGGAGGAGGAGGAGGACAGAGGGGTCTGGAGGAGGAGGACAGAGGAGTCTGGAGGAGGAGGAGGACAGAGGAGTCTGGAGGAGGAGGACAGAGGGGTCTGGAGGAGGAGGACAGAGGAGTCTGGAGGAGGAGGACAGAGGGGTCTGGAGGAGGAGGACAGAGGGGTCTGGAGGAGGAGGACAGAGGGGTCTGGAGGAGGAGGACAGAGGGGTCTGGAGGAGGAGGACAGAGGAGTCTGGAGGAGGAGGACAGAGGGGTCTGGAGGAGGAGGAGGACAGAGGGTCTGGAGGAGGAGGAGGACAGAGGGGTCTGAGTGTGGCATTCTCTTTATTAAGAATACATGTACTCTCAGCTGAGTTGAGCATACAGGTGTATGGGGGATGAGGGGAGGTTGATGTCTTTCTCAGACTCCTCCCATCTCCTGACCATTTGTATGTAGGAGGCGGGGCTCCTGATGTGTGCGGTGCTGGCTGAGGTCGGGGGCTTCTGTCTGTAGGTGGGCGACCACTCGAAGGGTCACATCAGTCGTCGGTGTCCACGTTATTGACCTGGTGACCCATTATCACCATGGAGACCGCATTAGCTATTAAATCAGGTTTGTTCAGCGATCACTAAAAATAAGGTCAAATATGTTCTGAGGCGACAGGAATCTGATGGTTTATATTCACGATGAGGTCAGCGGCGCCAATTATATCGTGACAGATTTCCTGGAGGAGACGTGATGAGGACTTCTACCCCCTCGATCTAAACAGAAACTGGGGCGGGGCAGAGATTACACCTGGCCACGCCCCTGCTGCAGGTGCATATATAAGACCGAACAGGTGAGAGAGGAGACACCTGAGTGCGGAGATTGAGGTGAGGAGACTATTACCTGTGTATAGGGGGAGGAGACTATTACCTGTGTATAGGGGGAGGAGACTTACCTGTATGTATATATATATATATATATATATATATATATATATATATATAGGGGGGGGCACATACTTATCCTGCTCTGGAGGAGACTATTACCTGAATATATATAGGGGGGGCACATACTTATCCTGCTCTGGAGGAGACTATTACCTGTATATATAGGGGGGGGGGGGCACATACTTATCCTGCTCTGGAGGAGACTATTACCTGTGTATAGGGGGAGGAGACTATTACCTGTATATATATAGGGGGGGCACATACTTATCCTGCTCTGGAGGAGACTATTACCTGTATATATATATATATATAGGGGGGACACATACTTATCCTGCTCTGGAGGAGACTATTACCTGTGTATATATATATATATAGGGGGGGGCACATACCTTATCCTGCTCTGGAGGAGACTATTACCTGATATATATAGGGGGGGCACATACTTATCCTGCTCTGGAGGAGACTATTACCTGTATATATATATATATATAGGGGGGGGGCACATACTTATCCTGCTCTGGAGGAGACTATTACCTGTATATATAGGGGGGGGGGGCACATACTTATCCTGCTCTGGAGGAGACTATTACCTGTGTATAGGGGGAGGAGACTATTACCTGTATATATATATATATATATATATATATATAGGGGGGACACATACTTATCCTGCTCTGGAGGAGACTATTACCTGTATATATATATATATATATAGGGGGGACACATACTTATCCTGCTCTGGAGGAGACTATTACCTGTATATATATATATAGGGGGGGGCACATACTTATCCTGCTCTGGTGGAGACTATTACCTGTATATATATATATATAGGGGGACACATACTTATCCTGCTCTGGTGGAGACTATTACCTGTGTATAGGGGGAGGAGACTATTACCTGTATATATATAGGGGGGGCACATACTTATCCTGCTCTGGTGGAGACTATTACCTGTATATATATATATATATATAGGGGGGGGCACATACTTATCCTGCTCTGGTGGAGACTATTACCTGTATGTATATATATATATATATATATATATATATTATATATATATATATATATATATATATAGGGGGGGGGCACATACTTATCCTGCTCTGGAGGAGACTATTACCTGTGTATATATATAGGGGGGGGGGGCACATACTTATCCTGCTCTGGAGGAGACTATTACCTGTATATATAGGGGGGGGCACATACTTATCCTGCTCTGGAGGAGACTATTACCTGTATATATATAGGGGGGGCACATACTTATCCTGCTCTGGAGGAGACTATTACCTGTATATATAGGGGGGGGGGGCACATACTTATCCTGCTCTGGAGGAGACTATTACCTGTATATATATATATATAGGGGGGGGGGCACATACTTATCCTGCTCTGGAGGAGACTATTACCTGTATATATATATATATAGGGGGGGGGGGCACATACTTATCCTGCTCTGGAGGAGACTATTACCTGTATATATATATATATAGGGGGGGGGCACATACTTATC
The DNA here is from genome assembly GCF_029499605.1 of Hyla sarda. Lineage (NCBI taxonomy): Eukaryota > Metazoa > Chordata > Amphibia > Anura > Hylidae > Hyla > Hyla sarda. The sequence continues at coordinate 75,484 of NW_026608297.1, forward strand.
CTGCTCTGGAGGAGACTATTACCTGTATATATAGGGGGGGGGCACATACTTATCCTGCTCTGGAGGAGACTATTACCTGTATATATATAGGGGGGGCACATACTTATCCTGCTCTGGAGGAGACTATTACCTGTATATATAGGGGGGGGGGCACATACTTATCCTGCTCTGGAGGAGACTATTACCTGTATATATAGGGGGGGGGGCACATACTTATCCTGCTCTGGAGGAGACTATTACCTGTATATATAGGGGGGGGCACATACTTATCCTGCTCTGGAGGAGACTATTACCTGTATATATAGGGGGGGGCACATACTTATCCTGCTCTGGAGGAGACTATTACCTGTATATATAGGGGGGCACATACTTATCTTGCTCTGGAGGAGACTATTACCTGTATATATAGGGGGGGGGGCCACATACTTATCCTGCTCTGGAGGAGACTATTACCTGTAATATATAGGGGGGGCACATACTTATCCTGCTCTGGAGGAGACTATTACCTGTATATATATATATATATATATATATATATATATATATATATATATATATAGGGGGGGGGGGGCACATACTTATCCTGCTCTGGAGGAGACTATTACCTGTATGTATATATATATATATATATATATATATATATATATATATATATATATATATAGGGGGGGGGGGGCACATACTTATCCTGCTCTGGAGGAGACTATTACCTGTATATATAGGGGGGGGGCACATACTTATCCTGCTCTGGAGGGAGACTAGAACCGAGATCGCGTGCAGTCCTGAGCAGCTCAGAAGAGTGGCGGGTGACAGGGAGAGCTGGTGACTCTGTATATATAGGGGGGCACATACTTATCTTGCTCTGGAGGAGACTATTACCTGTATATATAGGGGGGGGGCCACATACTTATCCTGCTCTGGAGGATTATAAGGGGGAGGGGTGGGGGGGGGGAGGGAGGAGGATTATAAGGGGAGGGGGTGGGGGGAGGGAGGAGGATTATAAGGGGGTGGGGGGGGGGGAGGGAGGAGGATTATAAGGGGGAGGGGGTGGGGGGGGGAGAGGGAGGAGGATTATAAGGGGGAGGGTGGGGGGGGGGGAGGGAGGAGGATTATAAGGGGGAGGGTGGGGGGGGGGGAGGGAGGAGGATTATAAGGGGGAGGGTGGGGGGGGGGAGGGAGGAGGATTATAAGGGGGAGGGTGGGGGGGGGGGAGGGAGGAGGATTATAAGGGGGAGGGTGGGGGGGGGGGAGGGAGGAGGATTATAAGGGGGAGGGTGGGGGGGGGAGGGAGGAGGATTATAAGGGGGAGGGTGGGGGGGGGAGGGAGGAGGATTATAAGGGGAGGGTGGGGGGGGGAGGGAGGAGGATTATAAGGGGAGGGTGGGGGGGGAGGGAGGAGGATTATAAGGGGGAGGGTGGGGGGGGGAGGGAGGAGGATTATAAGGGGGAGGTGGGGGGGGGAGGGAGGAGGATTATAAGGGGGAGGGTGGGGGGGGAGGGAGGAGGATTATAAGGGGGAGGGTGGGGGGGGGGGGAGGAGGATTATAAGGGGGAGG
>NW_026608298.1:7500-40772 GCF_029499605.1 Hyla sarda
TGCCCCTCTCTATATTTGCCCCTCCTCTCCTCTGTATATTTGCCCCTCCTCTGTATATTTGCCCCCTCCTCTCTATATTTGCTCCCTCCTCTCTATATTTGCCCCCTCCTCTCTATATTTGCCCTCTCCTCTCTATATTTACCCCCTTCTCTGTATATTTGCCCCCTCCTCTGTATATTTGCCCCCTCCTCTGTATATTTGCCCCCTCCTCTCTCCCTTGGCCTCAGAGCTGACCCTCATCTGTGGAGCCTCAGTAAAGTATGTGCCCCCTCCTCTCCTCTCTATATTTGCCCCCTCCTCTGTATATTTGACCCCTCCTCTCTATATTTGCCCCCTCCTCTCTATATTTGCCCCCTCCTCTCTATATCTGCCCCCTCCCCTCCTCTGTATATTTGCCCCCTCCCCTCCTCTGTATATTTGCCTCCTCCTCTGTATATTTAGCCCTCCTCTCCATATTTGCCCCCCTCCTCTCTATATTTGCCCCCCTCCTCTCCATATTTGCCCCCTCCTTTCTCCCTTGGCCTCAGAGCTGACCCTCATCTGTGGAGCCTCAGTAAAGTATGTGCCCCCTCCTCTGTATATTTGCCCCCCTTCTCTGTATATTTACCCTTCCTCTCTATATTTGCCCCCTCCCCTCCTCTGTATATTTGCCCCCTCCTCTCTATATTGCCCCCCTTCTCTGTATATTTACCCCTCCTCTCTATATTTGCCCCTGGTCTCTATATTTGCCCCCTCCTCCGTATATTTGCCCCTGGTCTCTATATCTGCCCCCTCCCCTCCTCCGTATATTTGCCCCCTCCTCTCCATATTTGCCCCCTCCTCTCTCCCTTGGCCTCAGAGCTGACCCTCATCTGTGGAGCCTCAGTAAAGTATGTGCCCCCTCCTCTGTATATTTGCCCCCTCCTCTCTATATCTGCCCCCTCCCCTCCTCTGTATATTTGCCCCCTCCTCTGTATATTTGCCCCCTCCTCTCTATATCTGCCCCCTCCCCTCCTCTGTATATTTGCCCCCTCCTCTCTATATTTGCCCCCTCCTCTCTATATCTGCCCCCTCCCCTCCTCTGTATATTTGCCCCCTCCTCTGTATATTTGCCCCCTCCTCTGTATATGTGCCCCCTCCTCTGTATATGTGCCCCCTCCTCTGTATATTTGCCCCCTCCCCTCCTCTCTATATTTGCCCCTCCCCTCCTCTCTATATTTGCCCCCTCCTCTCTATATTTGCCCCCTCCTCTCTATATCTGCCCCCCTCCTCTCTATATTTGCCCCCCTCCTCTCTATATTTGCCCCCCTCCTCTCTATATTTGCCCCGCTCCTCTCTATATCTGCCCCCTCCTCTCTATATCTGCCCCCCTCCTCTCTATATTTGCCCCTCCCCTCCTCTGTGTATTTGCCCCTCCCCTCCTCTGTATATTTGCCCCTCCCCTCCTCTGTATATTTGCCCCTCCCCTCCTCTGTATATTTGCCCCCTCCTCTCTATATTTGCCCCTCCCCTCCTCTGTATATTTGCCCCTCCCCTCCTCTGTATATTTGCCCCTCCCCTCCTCTGTATATTTGCCCCTCCCCTCCTCTGTATATTTGCCCCTCCCCTCCTCTCTATATCTGCCCCCTCCCCTCCTCTGTATATTTGCCCCCTCCTCTCTATATCTGCCCCCTCCCCTCCTCTGTATATTTGCCCCTCCCCTCCTCTGTATATTTGCCCCCTCCTCTCTCCCTTGGCCTCAGAGCTGACCCTCAGTAAAGTATGTGCCCCCTCGCCTCCTCTGTATCTGCCCCCTCCCCTCCTCTGTATATTTGCCCCCTCCTCTCTATATTTGCCCCCCTCCTCTCTATATCTGCCCCCTCCCCTCCTCTCTATATTTGCCCCCTCCTCTCTATATTTGCCCCTCCCCTCCTCTGTATATTTGCCCCCTCCTCTCTATATTTGCCCCCTCCTCTCTATATTTGCCCCCTCCTCTCTATATTTGCCCCTCCCCTCCTCTGTGTAATTGCCCCTCCCCTCCTCTGTATATTTGCCCCTCCCCTCCTCTCTATATCTGCCCCCTCCCCTCCTCTGTATATTTGCCCCTCCTCTGTATATTTGCCCCCTCCTCTGTATATTTGCCCCTCCCCTCCTCTGTATATTTGCCCCTCCCCTCCTCTCTATATTTGCCCCTCCCCTCCTCTCTATATTTGCCCCTCCCCTCCTCTGTATATTTGCCCCTCCCCTCCTCTCTATATCTGCCCCCTCCCCTCCTCTCTATATTTGCCCCTCCTCTGTATATTTGCCCCTCCCCTCCTCTGTATATTTGCCCCTCCCCTCCTCTCTACATTTGCCCCTCCCCTCCTCTCTACATTTGCCCCTCCTCTCTATATTTGCCCCTCCTCTGTATATTTGCCCCTCCTCTGTATATTTGCCCCCTCCTCTCTATATTTGCCCCTCCCCTCCTCTGTATATTTGCCCCCTCCCCTCCTCTGTATATTTGCCCCCCTCCCCTCCTCTCTATATTTGCCCCCTCCCCTCCTCTCTATATTTGCCCCTCCCCTCCTCTCTATATTTGCCCCTCCCCTCCTCTGTATATTTGCCCCTCCCCTCCTCTCTATATTTGCCCCTCCCCTCCTCTCTATATTTGCCCCTCCCCTCCTCTCTATATTTGCCCCTCCCCTCCTCTGTATATTTGCCCCTCCCCTCCTCTGTATATTTGCCCCCTCCTCTGTATATTTGCCCCCTCCTCTGTATATTTGCCCCCTCCTCTCTATATTTGCCCCTCCTCTCTATATCTGCCCCTCCCCTCCTCTGTATATTTGCCCCTCCCCTCCTCTGTATATTTGCCCCTCCCCTCCTCTCTATATCTGCCCCCTCCTCTGTATATTTGCCCCTCCCCTCCTCTCTATATCTGCCCCCTCCTCTGTATATTTGCCCCTCCCCTCCTCTCTATATCTGCCCCCTCCTCTGTATATTTGCCCCTCCCCTCCTCTCTATATCTGCCCCCTCCTCTGTATATTTGCCCCTCCCCTCCTCTCTATATCTGCCCCCTCCTCTGTATATTTGCCCCTCCCCTCCTCTCTATATCTGCCCCCTCCTCTGTATATTTGCCCCTCCCCTCCTCTCTATATCTGCCCCCTCCTCTGTATATTTGCCCCTCCCCTCCTCTCTATATCTGCCCCCTCCTCTGTATATTTGCCCCTCCCCTCCTCTCTATATCTGCCCCCTCCTCTGTATATTTGCCCCCCTCCTCTCTCCCTTGGCCTCAGAGCTGACCCTCAGTAAAGTATGTGCCCCCTCCCCTCCTCTGTATATTTGCCCCCTCCTCTGTATATTTGCCCCCTCCTCTCTATATCTGCCCCCTCCTCTGTATATTTGCCCCTCCCCTCCTCTGTATATTTGCCCCTCCCCTCCTCTATATATTTGCCCCCTCCTCTGTATATTTGCCCCTCCCCTCCTCTGAATATTTGCCCCTCCTCTCTATATCTGCCCCTCCCCTCCTCTGTATATTTGCCCCTGGTCTCTATATTTGCCCCCCTCCCCTCTCCCTTGGCCTCAGAGCTGACCCTCAGTAAAGTATGTGCCCCCTCCCCTCCTCTGTATATTTGCCCCTCCCCTCCTCTGTATATTTGCCCCTCCCCTCCTCTGTATATTTGCCCCCTCCTCTGTATATTTGCCCCTCCCCTCCTCTGTATATTTGCCCCCTCCTCTCTATATCTGCCCCTCCCCTCCTCTGTATATTTGCCCCTCCTCTCTATATTTGCCCCTCCCCTCCTCTGTATATTTGCCCCTCCCCTCCTCTCTATATTTGCCCCCCTCCCCTCTCCCTTGGCCTCAGAGCTGACCCTCAGTAAAGTATGTGCCCCCTCCCCTCCTCTGTATATTTGCCCCTCCCCTCCTCTGTATATTTGCCCCTCCCCTCCTCTGTATATTTGCCCCCTCCTCTGTATATTTGCCCCTGGTCTCTATATGTGCCCCCCCCCCCTCCCCTCTCCCTTGGCCTCAGAGCTGACCCTCAGTAAAGTATGTGCCCCCTCCCCTCCTCTGTATATTTGCCCCTCCTCTGTATATTTGCCCCTCCCCTCCTCTGTATATTTGCCCCCCTCCTCTGTATATTTGCCCCTCCCCTCCTCTGTATATTTGCCCCTCCCCTCCTCTCTATATCTGCCCCTCCCCTCCTCTGTATATTTGCCCCTCCCCTCCTCTGTATATTTGCCCCTCCCCTCCTCTGTATATTTGCCCCCTCCTCTCTATATTTGCCCCTCCCCTCCTCTGTATATTTGCCCCCTCCTCTCTATATCTGACCCCTCCTCTCTATATTTGCCCCTCCCCTCCTCTGTATATCTGCCCCCTCCTCTGTATATCTGCCCCTCCCCTCCTCTGTATATTTGCCCCCTCCTATGCATATTTGCCCCTCCCCTCCTCTCTATATCTGCCCCCTCCTCTGTATATTTGCCCCCTCCTCTGTATATCTGCCCCCTCCTCTGTATATTTGCCCCTCCCCTCCTCTGTATATTTGCCCCTCCCCTCCTCTGCATATTTGCCCCTCCCCGCCTCTCTATATCTGCCCCCTCCTCTGTATATTTGCCCCCCTCCTCTGTATATCTGCCCCTCCCCTCCTCTCTATATTTGCCCCTCCCCTCCTCTGTATATTTGCCCCTCCCCTCCTCTGTATATTTGCCCCCTCCTCTGTATATCTGCCCCTCCCCTCCTCTGTATATTTGCCCCTCCCCTCCTCTGTATATTTGCCCCTCCCCTCCTCTGTATATTTGCCCCTCCCCTCCTCTGTATATTTGCCCCTCCCCTCCTCTGTATATTTGCCCCTCCCCTCCTCTGTATATTTGCCCCTCCCCTCCTCTGTATATTTGCCCCTCCCCTCCTCTGTATATTTGCCCCTCCCCTCCTCTGTATATTTGCCCCTCCCCTCCTCTGTATATCTGCCCCCTCCTCTGTATATTTGCCCCTCCCCTCCTCTGTATATTTGCCCCTCCTCTGTATATTTGCCCCTCCCCTCCTCTGTATATCTGCCCCCTCCTCTCTATATTTGCCCCACTCCCCTCTCCCTTGGCCTCAGAGCTGACCCTCAGTAAAGTATGTGCCCCCTCCCCTCCTCTGTATATTTGCCCCTCCTCTGTATATCTGCCCCTCCCCTCCTCTGTATATCTGCCCCTCCCCTCCTCTGTATATTTGCCCCTGGTCTCTATATTTGCCCCCCTCCCCTCTCCCTTGGCCTCAGAGCTGACCCTCAGTAAAGTATGTGCCCCCCTCCCCTCCCCTCCTCTGTATATTTGCCCCTCCCCTCCTCTGTATATTTGCCCCTCCCCTCCTCTGTATATTTGCCCCTCCCCTCCTCTGTATATTTGCCCCTCCTCTGTATATCTGCCCCTCCCCTCCTCTGTATATTTGCCCCTCCTCTGTATATCTGCCCCTCCCCTCCTCTGTATATTTGCCCCTCCTCTGTATATCTGCCCCTCCCCTCCTCTGTATATTTGCCCCTCCTCTCTATATTTGCCCCTCCCCTCCTCTGTATATCTGCCCCCTCCTCTCTATATTTGCCCCCCTCCCCTCCCCTTGGCCTCAGAGCTGACCCTCAGTAAAGTATGTGCCCCCTCCCCTCCTCTGTATATTTGCCCCCTCCTCTCTATATCTGCCCCTCCCCTCTATATCTGCCCCCTCTCTCTATATTTGCCCCCCTCCCCTCTCCCTTGGCCTCAGAGCTGACCCTCAGTAAAGTATGTGCCCCCTCCCCTCCTCTCTATATCTGCCCCTCCTCTGTATATTTGCCCCTCCCCTCCTCTGTATATTTGCCCCTCCCCTCCTCTGTATATTTGCCCCTCCTCTGTATATTTGCCCCTCCTCTCTATATTTGCCCCTCCCCTCCTCTGTATATTTGCCCCCCCCTCCCCTCTCCCTTGGCCTCAGAGCTGACCCTCAGTAAAGTATGTGCCCCCTCCCCTCCTCTGTATATTTGCCCCTCCCCTCCTCTGTATATTTGCCCCTCCCCTCCTCTGTATATTTGCCCCTCCTCTGTATATTTGCCCCTCCTCTCTATATCTGCCCCTCCCCTCCTCTGTATATTTGCCCCTCCTCTCTATATTTGCCCCTCCTCTGTATATTTGCCCCTCCCCTCCTCTGTATATTTGCCCCTCCCCTCCTCTGTATATTTGCCCCTCCCCTCCTCTGTATATTTGCCCCTCCTCTGTATATTTGCCCCTCCTCTCTATATCTGCCCCTCCCCTCCTCTGTATATTTGCCCCTCCTCTCTATATTTGCCCCTCCTCTCTATATTTGCCCCTCCCCTCCTCTGTATATTTGCCCCTCCTCTCTATATTTGCCCCCTCCTCTCTATATTTGCCCCTCCCCTCCTCTCTATATCTGCCCCTCCCCTCCTCTGTATATTTGCCCCTCCTCTCTATATCTGCCCCTCCCCTCCTCTGTATATTTGCCCCTCCCCTCCTCTCTATATTTGCCCCTCCCCTCCTCTCTATATTTGCCCCTCCCCTCCTCTCTATATTTGCCCCTCCCCTCCTCTCTATATTTGCCCCCCCCTCCCCTCTCCCTTGGCCTCAGAGCTGACCCTCAGTAAAGTATGTGCCCCCTCCCCTCCTCTGTATATTTGCCCCTCCCCTCCTCTGTATATTTGCCCCTCCCCTCCTCTGTATATTTGCCCCTCCCCTCCTCTGTATATTTGCCCCTCCCCTCCTCTGTATATTTGCCCCTCCTCTGTATATTTGCCCCTCCTCTGTATATTTGCCCCTCCTCTCTATATCTGCCCCTCCCCTCCTCTGTATATTTGCCCCTCCTCTCTATATTTGCCCCTCCTCTCTATATTTGCCCCTCCCCTCCTCTGTATATTTGCCCCTCCTCTCTATATTTGCCCCTCCTCTCTATATTTGCCCCTCCCCTCCTCTCTATATTTGCCCCTCCCCTCCTCTGTATATTTGCCCCTCCCCTCCTCTGTATATTTGCCCCTCCCCTCCTCTGTATATTTGCCCCCTCCTCTGTATATTTGCCCCTCCCCTCCTCTGTATATTTGCCCCTCCCCTCCTCTGTATATCTGCCCCTCCCCTCCTCTGTATATTTGCCCCTCCTCTGTATATTTGCCCCTCCTCTGTATATCTGCCCCTCCCCTCCTCTGTATATTTGCCCCTCCCCTCCTCTGTATATTTGCCCCTCCCCTCCTCTGTATATTTGCCCCTCCCCTCCTCTGTATATCTGCCCCTCCCCTCCTCTCTATATTTGCCCCTCCCCTCCTCTGTATATTTGCCCCTCCTCTGTATATTTGCCCCTCCTCTGTATATCTGCCCCTCCCCTCCTCTGTATATTTGCCCCTCCCCTCCTCTGTATATTTGCCCCTCCCCTCCTCTGTATATTTGCCCCTCCCCTCCTCTGTATATCTGCCCCTCCCCTCCTCTCTATATTTGCCCCTCCCCTCCTCTGTATATTTGCCCCCTCCTCTGTATATTTGCCCCTCCCCTCCTCTGTATATTTGCCCCTCCTCTGTATATTTGCCCCTCCCCTCCTCTGTATATTTGCCCCTCCTCTCTATATTTGCCCCTCCCCTCCTCTGTATATTTGCCCCTCCCCTCCTCTATATTTGCCCCTCCCCTCCTCTGTATATTTGCCCCTCCCCTCCTCTGTATATTTGCCCCCTCCCCTCCTCTCTATATTTGCCCCTCCCCTCCTCTGTATATTTGCCCCTCCTCTCTATATTTGCCCCTCCCCTCCTCTGTATATTTGCCCCCCCCTCCCCTCTCCCTTGGCCTCAGAGCTGACCCTCAGTAAAGTATGTGCCCCCTCCCCTCCAGCTCTCCTCACCGGGTTTCACCGCATCCCTGCTCCGGCTCTCCCCCGCCACCAGTCCACAGAGAAGCAGGAGCAGTAATCCTCCGAGCCCGGGACAAACCATCCTTCACAGCCGAAAACACTCGAACTCAGACGGCCTCCAGCTCCGGGACAAACCAGAGCGCCTGGCCCCACCCACCGTATGGGAGTCGGCCAATAGGAAGTCATGAGCTGCTCGGGGCAGCCAATCACAGCTCGCAGCGAATTCCTGAAGTTTGGTGATGTAGTGAAGGAAGCCTGGAGGAGCTCCATCCAATCAGGAGGTGGCGCTTTTATCAGACAGCCAATCACAGCAGAGCTGGTCTGGCCGGCGTCCAATCAGCGGGCGGATCTCAGGAATCTTCTCGTAATAACGGGTCACGTGCCACGTCACAGCCGGTGTGTACGGTCCTGTATATACCTGCTCTGCCCCTGTATAGCCGCTGTGTACTGTCCTGTATATACCCGCTGTGTACTGTCCTGTATATACCCGCTGTGTACTGTCCTGTATATACCCGCTGTGTACTGTCCTGTATATACCCGCTGTGTACTGTCCTGTATATACCCGCTGTGTACTGTCCTGTATATACCCGCTGTGTACTGTCCTGTATATACCCGCTGTGTACTGTCCTGTATATACCCGCTGTGTACTGTCCTGTATATACCCGCTGTGTACTGTCCTGTATATACCCGCTGTGCCCCTGTATACCCGCTGTGTACTGTCCTGTATATACCCGCTGTGTACTGTCCTGTAAATACCCGCTGTGTACTGTCCTGTATATACCTGCTGTGCCCCTGTATACCTGCTGTGTACTGTCCTGTATATACCCGCTGTGTACTGTCCTGTATATACCCGCTGTGTACTGTCCTGTATATACCTGCTGTGCCCCTGTATACCTGCTGTGTACTGTCCTGTATATACCCGCTGTGTACTGTCCTGTATATACCTGCTGTGCCCCTGTATACCCGCTGTGTACTGTCCTGTATATACCCGCTGTGTACTGTCCTGTATATACCCGCTGTGTACTGTCCTGTATATACCCGCTGTGTACTGTCCTGTATATACCCGCTGTGTACTGTCCTGTATATACCTGCTGTGTACTGTCCTGTATATACCTGCTGTGTACTGTCCTGTATATACCTGCTGTGTACTGTCCTGTATATACCCGCTGTGTACTGTCCTGTATATACCCGCTGTGTACTGTCCTGTATATACCCGCTGTGTACTGTCCTGTATATACCCGCTGTGTACTGTCCTGTATATACCCGCTGTGTACTGTCCTGTATATACCCGCTGTGTACTGTCCTGTATAGCCGCTGTGTACTGTCCTGTATATACCCGCTGTGTACTGTCCTGTATATACCCGCTGTGTACTGTCCTGTATATACCCGCTGTGTACTGTCCTGTATATACCCGCTGTGTACTGTCCTGTATATACCCGCTGTGTACTGTCCTGTATATACCCGCTGTGTACTGTCCTGTATATACCCGCTGTGTACTGTCCTGTATATACCCGCTGTGTACTGTCCTGTATATACCCGCTGTGTACTGTCCTGTATATACCCGCTGTGCCCCTGTATACCCGCTGTGTACTGTCCTGTATATACCCGCTGTGTACTGTCCTGTAAATACCCGCTGTGTACTGTCCTGTATATACCTGCTGTGCCCCTGTATACCTGCTGTGTACTGTCCTGTATATACCCGCTGTGTACTGTCCTGTATATACCCGCTGTGTACTGTCCTGTATATACCTGCTGTGCCCCTGTATACCTGCTGTGTACTGTCCTGTATATACCCGCTGTGTACTGTCCTGTATATACCTGCTGTGCCCCTGTATACCCGCTGTGTACTGTCCTGTATATACCCGCTGTGTACTGTCCTGTATATACCCGCTGTGTACTGTCCTGTATATACCCGCTGTGTACTGTCCTGTATATACCCGCTGTGTACTGTCCTGTATATACCTGCTGTGTACTGTCCTGTATATACCTGCTGTGTACTGTCCTGTATATACCTGCTGTGTACTGTCCTGTATATACCCGCTGTGTACTGTCCTGTATATACCCGCTGTGTACTGTCCTGTATATACCTGCTGTGTACTGTCCTGTATATACCTGCTGTGTACTGTCCTGTATATACCCGCTGTGTACTGTCCTGTATATACCCGCTGTGTACTGTCCTGTATATACCCGCTGTGTACGGTCCTGTATATACCCGCTGTGTACGGTCCTGTATATACCCGCTGTGTACTGTCCTGTATATACCCGCTGTGTACTGTCCTGTATATACCCGCTGTGTACTGTCCTGTATATACCCGCTGTGTACTGTCCTGTATATACCCGCTGTGTACTGTCCTGTATATACCCGCTGTGTACTGTCCTGTATATACCCGCTGTGTACTGTCCTGTATATACCCGCTGTGTACGGTCCTGTATATACCCGCTGTGTACGGTCCTGTATATACCTGCTGTGTACGGTCCTGTATATACCCGCTGTGTACTGTCCTGTATATACCCGCTGTGTACTGTCCTGTATATACCTGCTGTGCTCCTGTATACCCGCTGTGTACTGTCCTGTATATACCCGCTGTGTACTGTCCTGTATATACCCGCTGTGTACTGTCCTGTATATACCCGCTGTGTACTGTCCTGTATATACCCGCTGTGTACTGTCCTGTATATACCCGCTGTGTACTGTCCTGTATATACCCGCTGTGTACTGTCCTGTATATACCCGCTGTGTACTGTCCTGTATATACCCGCTGTGTACTGTCCTGTATATACCCGCTGTGTACTGTCCTGTATATACCCGCTGTGTACTGTCCTGTATATACCCGCTGTGTACTGTCCTGTATATACCCGCTGTGTACTGTCCTGTATATACCCGCTGTGTACTGTCCTGTATATACCCGCTGTGTACTGTCCTGTATATACCCGCTGTGTACTGTCCTGTATATACCCGCTGTGTACTGTCCTGTATATACCCGCTGTGTACTGTCCTGTATATACCCGCTGTGTACTGTCCTGTATATACCCGCTGTGTACTGTCCTGTATATACCCGCTGTGTACTGTCCTGTATATACCCGCTGTGTACTGTCCTGTATATACCCGCTGTGCCCCTGTATACCCGCTGTGTACTGTCCTGTATATACCCGCTGTGTACTGTCCTGTAAATACCCGCTGTGTACTGTCCTGTATATACCTGCTGTGCCCCTGTATACCTGCTGTGTACTGTCCTGTATATACCCGCTGTGTACTGTCCTGTATATACCCGCTGTGTACTGTCCTGTATATACCTGCTGTGCCCCTGTATACCTGCTGTGTACTGTCCTGTATATACCCGCTGTGTACTGTCCTGTATATACCTGCTGTGCCCCTGTATACCCGCTGTGTACTGTCCTGTATATACCCGCTGTGTACTGTCCTGTATATACCCGCTGTGTACTGTCCTGTATATACCCGCTGTGTACTGTCCTGTATATACCCGCTGTGTACTGTCCTGTATATACCTGCTGTGTACTGTCCTGTATATACCTGCTGTGTACTGTCCTGTATATACCTGCTGTGTACTGTCCTGTATATACCCGCTGTGTACTGTCCTGTATATACCCGCTGTGTACTGTCCTGTATATACCTGCTGTGTACTGTCCTGTATATACCTGCTGTGTACTGTCCTGTATATACCCGCTGTGTACTGTCCTGTATATACCCGCTGTGTACTGTCCTGTATATACCCGCTGTGTACGGTCCTGTATATACCCGCTGTGTACGGTCCTGTATATACCCGCTGTGTACTGTCCTGTATATACCCGCTGTGTACTGTCCTGTATATACCCGCTGTGTACTGTCCTGTATATACCCGCTGTGTACTGTCCTGTATATACCCGCTGTGTACTGTCCTGTATATACCCGCTGTGTACTGTCCTGTATATACCCGCTGTGTACTGTCCTGTATATACCCGCTGTGTACGGTCCTGTATATACCCGCTGTGTACGGTCCTGTATATACCTGCTGTGTACGGTCCTGTATATACCCGCTGTGTACTGTCCTGTATATACCCGCTGTGTACTGTCCTGTATATACCTGCTGTGCTCCTGTATACCCGCTGTGTACTGTCCTGTATATACCCGCTGTGTACTGTCCTGTATATACCCGCTGTGTACTGTCCTGTATATACCCGCTGTGTACTGTCCTGTATATACCCGCTGTGTACTGTCCTGTATATACCCGCTGTGTACTGTCCTGTATATACCCGCTGTGTACTGTCCTGTATATACCCGCTGTGTACTGTCCTGTATATACCCGCTGTGTACTGTCCTGTATATACCCGCTGTGTACTGTCCTGTATATACCCGCTGTGTACTGTCCTGTATATACCCGCTGTGTACTGTCCTGTATATACCTGCTGTGCCCCTGTATACCCGCTGTGTACTGTCCTGTATATACCCGCTCTGTACTGTCCTGTATATACCCGCTCTGTACTGTCCTGTATATACCTGCTGTGTACTGTCCTGTATATACCCGCTGTGTACTGTCCTGTATATACCCGCTGTGTACTGTCCTGTATATACCCGCTGTGTACTGTCCTGTATATACCCGCTGTGTACTGTCCTGTATATACCCGCTGTGTACTGTCCTGTATATACCCGCTGTGTACTGTCCTGTATATACCCGCTGTGTACTGTCCTGTATATACCTGCTGTGTACTGTCCTGTATATACCTGCTGTGTACTGTCCTGTATATACCTGCTGTGTACTGTCCTGTATATACCCGCTGTGTACTGTCCTGTATATACCCTCTGTGTACTGTCCTGTATATACCTGCTGTGTACTGTCCTGTATATACCCGCTGTGTACTGTCCTGTATATACCCGCTGTGTACTGTCCTGTATATACCCGCTGTGTACTGTCCTGTATATACCCGCTGTGTACTGTCCTGTATATACCCGCTGTGTACTGTCCTGTATATACCCGCTGTGTACTGTCCTGTATATACCTGCTGTGCCCCTGTATACCCGCTGTGTACTGTCCTGTATATACCCGCTGTGTACTGTCCTGTATATACCCGCTGTGTACTGTCCTGTATATACCCGCTGTGTACTGTCCTGTATATACCCGCTGTGTACTGTCCTGTATATACCCGCTCTGTACTGTCCTGTATATACCTGCTGTGTACTGTCCTGTATATACCCGCTGTGTACTGTCCTGTATATACCCGCTGTGTACTGTCCTGTATATACCCGCTGTGTACTGTCCTGTATATACCCGCTGTGTACTGTCCTGTATATACCCGCTGTGTACTGTCCTGTATATACCCGCTGTGTACTGTCCTGTATATACCCGCTGTGTACTGTCCTGTATATACCTGCTGTGCACATAGGATGTCATGGTGCTAGTTCTATCTCTATACTAACCCCTTCCCGCAGAATGACTAGTTCGCGCATCTTGACGTTTGTATGAGTCATACAGTTGTGCGGCGTTGCACGGGTTAACAGGTAGAAGTCACGCTGTTACCAGCTGGAGGCATACTACTACAACTTCCAGCATGCCCTTTGGCTGTCCGGCATGCTGGGAGTTTAGTTTTTCAACAACTGGAGGCACCCTGGTTGGGAAACACTTTCTGTTTCCTAACTCAATGTTTCCCAACCTGTGTGCCTCCAGCTGTTGCAAAACTATAACTCTGAGCATGCCAGACAGCCAGATCTGGAGGTTTGCCCCTCCCATGTGAATGTACAGGGTACAATCACACGGGCGGGGGCTTACAGTGAGTTTCTCACTGCAAGTTAGAGATGCCGCAAATTTTCCGCTGCAGTTCAAACTCCCAGCGGGAAACTCGCTGTGAACCCGACCGTGTGAATGTACTGTAAAAACACTACACTACACCTGCACAAAATAAATCACTACATATACACACACACACCCTTACATGCTGGAAGTCTTACAACAGCTGCAGGCACCCTGTATGGGAATTACTGGTGTATAATACCCCTATGCAAATCCCTAATTTAGTCCTCAAATGCGCATGGTGCTCTCTCCCTTCAGAGCCCTGTCGTATTTCAAGGCAACAGTTTAGGGTCACATATGGGGTATCTCCGTACTCTGGAGAAATTGATTAACAAATTTTTTTGTGTCTTTTTCTCCTTTTACCCCTTTATAAAAAGGTAAAGTTGGGGTCTACACCAGCATGTTAGTGTAAAAAAATTATTTTTTTACACTAACATGCTGGTGTTGCCTCATACTTTGTATTTTCACAAGAGATAAAAGGAAAAAAAGATCACCAAAATTTGTAACGCAATTTCTCCTGAGTACGGAAATACCCCATATGAGGGCGTAAAATGCTCTGCAGGAGCACAACAAGACTCAGGAGTGAGAGTGCACCATATACATTTGAGGTGATTTGCACTGGGGTGGCTAAATGCTGGTGTTATTCCAAATTTTTCATTTTCACAAGGGGTAATAGGAAATAGCCTCCCAAAATTTGTAACCCCATTTCTTCTGAGTATGGAAATACCCCATATATATGTATGTAAAGTGCTCTGCGGGCGAACTACAATGCTCAGAAGAGAAGGAGTGTCATTAGGCTTTTGGAGAGAGAATTTGGCTGGAATTGAAGGCCATGTGTGTTTACAAAGCCCCCATGGTGCCAGAAAAGTGGAACCCCCCCCCCCACATGTGACCCCATTTTGGAAACTACACCCCTCACGGAATGTAATAAGTGGTGCAGTGAGCATTTACACCCCACAGGTGTCTGACATATTTTTGGAACAGTGGTCTGTGAAAATGAAAAGTTTGTGGTGTAAATACTCACTGCACCCCTTATTAAACTCTGTGAGGTGTGTAGTTTCCAAAATAGGGTCACATGTGGGCGGGTCCACTGTTCAGGCACCACGGGGGGCTTTGTAAACGCACATGGCCCCTGACTTCCATTCCAAACAAATTCTCTCTCCAAACGCTCAATGGCGCTCCTCCTCTTCTGAGCATTGTAGTTCGCCAGCAGAGCACTTGACGTATTTCCATACTCAGAAGAGATGGGGTTACAAATTTAGGGGGGGCATTTTCTCCTATAACCTCTTGTAAATTTGGGAAAATATGCATTTTAATAAAAACATTTTTTTATTTTTGTTTATTTACAGATCTGAATTTAACAAAAAGTCATCAAACACCTGTGGGGTGTTAAGTAGGGATCGACCGATTATCGGTTTGGCAATTACCTTGGCGATAATCCGATAATGCCTCGTCCCCAACCACACTGCCCTGGCCAGAGACCGCCGCTGCTCCAGTGCCTCCCCCATCCCCGGTTTTATAATTAGCAGGTCCCGGGGCCCGGGGGTCTGCGCTACTTGCAGCGTCCTGCGTTACACTGTACGCAGCGCAATGACGAGTGACGTCTTCAATGCGACGTCACCATCAGTGTGCACAGTGACAGCTCAGGACGCCGCCGGAGCCAGAAGTAGCGCGGACCCTTGGGCCCCGGGAACTGGTAATTATAAAACCGGGGATGGGGGAGGCAATGGGGCAGCGGTGGTGGTTGGACTAAGGACCGGCAGGGGGAGAGAAGTGGGTGGCATTGGCGGTCTCTGGTCCCGCAAAAGCCTCCGCTTTAAGTCAATGATCTGCAGCCGCTTCTTCGGGGCCGGGGGGGGGGGGGATGGGGGGGTTTATGAGAAATAGCCGATAACTTATACCGGAATATCGGTATAAGTTATCGTCCATCGGCCTGAAAGGCCACAGATTATCGGTATTGGCCCTAAAAAATCTATATCGGTCGATCCCTAGTGTTAAGGCTCCCTCTACCCCTTGTTACGTGCCTTGAGGGTGTAGTTTCCAAAATAGTATGCCATGTGTTTTTTTTTTTTTTATTTATTTATTTTTTGCTGTTCTGGCACCATAGGGGCTTCCTAAATGCGACATGCCCCCCAAAAACCATTTCAGCAAAATTTGCTTTCAAAAAGCCAAATGTGACTCCTTCTCTTCTGAGCATTGTAGTTCGCCCGCAGAGCATTTTACATCCTCACATGGGTTATTTCCATACTCAGAAGAGATGGGGTTACAGATTTTGAGGGGCTTTTTCTCTTATTACCTCTTGTAAAAATGGTAAATTTTGGGGGAAAAATGCATTTTATTGAAAGAAAAAAAAAAAAATCATTTACACATCCGAATTTAACGAAAAGTCATCAATCACCTGTGGGGTGTTAATGCTCCCTCTACCCCTTGTTACGTGCCTTGAGGGGTGTAGTTTCCAAAATAGTATGCCATGTGTGGTTGTTTTTTTTTAAATGTATTTATTTTATAAAGCCGTATATGGTTTTCCGCAAAAAAACGGATACGACCGTATCCGAAACCGTATGCATAGAGACTGCATTGTAAACCGTATTCCAAATGTTGTGTACGGTTGCATCCGTTTTGCCTCGGATACGGTTTTGCCGATTTTTCAACCATTGGCAAAAACGCTGTCGACCACGGTTGGAAAACCGTATGCGAACCGTACGCGGTTCTTTTAACATTGTTGTCTATGAGAACCGTACACAGAATTTCAGAATACGGTTGCACACGGTTTTTCTAATCCATTTTTGGAGTTGACACATGCGCAGATTGGAATTTCAATAGAACAATAGTAACTTTATTAAATTGCTGGAAAACTAATTCCAACAAAATAGCAAAAACTGATGCAAACGGATAGAACCTTACGGGGAAAAACCGTATACATTTTTATTTGGAGTCATACGGTTGTATACGGTTGCATACGGTTTTTGCCATACGTTTTTTTTAGCGGAAAACCGTATACGGTAACCGTATTTGAAAAACGTGGTGTGAACCCAGCCTAATACTGTTCTTTATAGGCTCACTGTGACTGGTGAGCGCAGGGTTAAACATTTTTCGCACTTGTTTCGGTGGAGACTGATTTAGCTGCACTCTCTATATAAGAGCGCCACTTTTGTAACTATCTTGTAAGACAGACGAAACGCGTCACATGTTGCTCCCTTTGTCTGGACTAAAGTACCTTGATTTTACCAAGCATTTCTGCGCTGGACACCCTGCTCTTGTTCTAAATGTGAGATGAGCTATGATTGGCTAAGGCTGCACTCACCCCTCTCAGCACTCCAGGCTGCATTTCCTGATTTTGGACTTCTGCCAGGCCAGCAAGAGTCCAAAGTTTGTGCAAGAGATGGGGGAAATTGTGCTCTGGACAAGTAGGGAGACACCTAGTGGCAGCTTTTTTTTAAACAGAAATAAAATATAGACAACTTCATTTTTATTTTATTTTAAACAAAGTATATTAAAAAGATTTTTTATTTACCATATGGAGTGCAATAGGAATTTTTTTTTTAATGAGAGTGCCCATTTATCCCCTTAACCACTTAACCCCTTAAGGACCCAGCCCAAATATACCTTAAGGACCCGGCCATTTTTTGAACATCTGACCACTGTCACTTTAAACATTAATAACTCTGGAATGCTTTTACCTTTCATTCTGATTCCGAGATTGTTTTTTCGTGACATATTCTACTTTATGTTAGTGGTAAAATTTTGTCGATACTTGCATCATTTCTTGGTGAAAAATTCCAAAATTTGATGAAAAAATGGAAAATTTTGCATTTTTTTAACTTTGAAGCTCTCTGCTTGTAAGGAAAATGGATATTCCAAATAAATTATACATTGATTCACATATACAATATGTCTACTTTATGTTTGCATCATAAAATTGACGTGTTTTTACTTTTGGAAGACATCAGAGGGCTTCAAAGTTCAGCAGCAATTTTCCAATTTTTCACAAAATTTTCAAAATCGGAATTTTTCAGGGACCAGTTCAGTTTTGAAGTGGATTTGAAGGGCCTTCATATTAGAAATACCCCACAAATGACCCCATTATAAAAACTGCACCCCTCAAAGTATTCAAAATGACATTCAGTAAGTGTGTTAACCCTTTAGGTGTTTCACAGGAATAGCAGCAAAGTGAAGGAGAAAATTCAAAATCTTCATTTTTTACACTCGCATGTTCTTGTAGACCCAGTTTTTGAATTTTTACAAGGGGTAATAGATGAAAAATCCCCCCAAAATTTGTAACCCAATTTCTCTCGAGTAAGGAAATAGCTCATATGTGTATGTCAAGTGTTCGGCGGGTGCACTAGAGGCCTCAGAAAGGAAGGAGTGACAATAGGATTTTGGAGAGGGAATTTTGCTGAAATGGTTTTTGGGGGGCATGTCACATTTAGGAAGCCCCTATGGTGCCAGAACAGCAGAAAACCCCAACATGGCATACTATTTTGGAAACTAGACCCCTCAAGGCACGTAACAAGGGGTCCAGTGAGCCTTAACACCCCACAGGTGTTTGACGACTTTTCGTTAAAGTCGGATGTGTAAATGAAAAAAAAATTTTTTCACTAAAGTGCAGTTTTTCCCCCAAATTTACCATTTTTACAAAGGGTAATGGGAGAAAATGCCCCCCCAAATTTGTAACCCCATCTCTTCTGAGTATGGAAATACCCCATGTTAGGATGTAAAATGCTTTGCGGGCAAACTACAATGCTCAGAAGAGAAGGAGTCACATTTGGCTTTTTGAAAGCAACTTTTGCTGAAATGGTTTTTTGGGGGCATGTCGCATTTAGGAAGCCCCTGTGGTGCCAGAACAGCAAAAAATACCCACATGGCATACTATTTTGGAAACTACACCCCTCAAGGAACGTAACAAGGGGTCCGCTGAGCCTTAACACCCCACAGGTGTTTGACGACTTTTCGTTAAAGTTGGATGTGTAAATGAAAAATTTTTTTTTTTTTACTAAAATGCAGTTTTTCCCCAAAATTTTACATTTTTACAAGGGGTAATAGGAGAAAATGACCCCCAAATTGTGTAACCCCATTTCTTCTGAGTATGGAAATACCCCATGTTAGGACGTAAAATGCTCTGCTGGCGAACTACAATGCTCAGAAGAGGAGGAGCGCCATTGAGCTTTTGGAAAGAGAATTAGTTTGGAATGGTAGTCAGGGGCCATGTGCATTTACAAAGCCCCCCGTGGTGCCAGAACAGTGGAACCCCCCACATGTGACCCCATTTTGGAAACTACACCCCTCACAGAATTTAATAAGGGGTGCAGTGAGTATTTACACCCCACAGAACTTTGGAACAGTGGGCTGTGCAAATGAAAAAGTTTATTTTTCATTTTTACGGACCACTGTTCCAAAAATCTGTCAGACATCTGTGGGGCGTAAATTCTCAATGTACCCCTTATTACATTACGTGAGGGGTGTAGTTTCCAAAATGGGGTCACATGTGTCGGGGGTCCATTGTTCTGGCACTATGGGGGCTTTGTAAACACATGTGGCCTTCAATTCCGGACAAATTTTCTCTACAAAATCCGAATGGCGCTCCTTCTCTTCTGAGCATTGTAGTTCGCCCGCAGAGCACTTTAAATTTACATATGGGGTATGTTCTTACTCAGAAGAGATGGGTTTACAAATTTGGGGGGGCTTTTTTCCTATTTCCCGATGTGAAAATGAAAAATTTAGGGTAACACCAGCATTTTAGTGAAAAAATATAATTTTTTTCATTTTCCCATCCAACTTTAATGAAAATTCGTCAAACACCTGTGGGGTGTTCAGGCTCACTATACCCCTTGTCACGTTCGGTGAGGGGTGTAGTTTCCAAAATGGGTATTTTTTTTTTTTTTGCGTTTGTCAGAACCGCTGTAAAATCAGCCACCCCTGTGCAAATCACCAATTTAGGCCTCAAATGTACATGGTGCACTCTCACTCCTGAGCCTTGTTGTGCGTCCGCAGAACATTTTACGCTCACATCTGGGGTATTTCTGTACTCAGGAGAAATTGCGTTACAAATTTTGGGGGTCTTTTTTACCTTTTACCGCTTGTGGAAATAAAAAGTATGGGGCAACACCAGCATGTTAGTGTAAAAAAATAAAACATTTTTACACTAACAGGCTGTTGTAGCCCCCAATTTTTCCTTTTCACAAGCGGTAAAAGGAAAAAAAGCCCCCCAAAATTTGTAGTGTAATTTCTCCCGAGTACAGAGATACCCCATATGTGGCCCTAAACTGTTGCCTTGAAATACGACAGGGCTCCGAAGTAAGAGAGCACCATGCGCATTTGAGGACTAAATTAGGGATTGCATAGGGGTGGACATAGGGGTATTCTACGCCAGTGATTCCCAAACAGGGTGCCTCCAGCTGTTGCTAAACTCCCAGCATGCCTGGACAGTCAGTGGCTGCCCAGAAATGCTGGGAGTTGTTGTTTTGCAACAGCTGGAGGCTCCGTTTTGGAAATCCTGCCGTACAAGACGTTCTAAATTGTTTATTGGGGGGGGGGGGGGGCAGTGTAAGGGGTGTATATGTTGTGTTTTACCATTTATTAGGTGTTAGTGTAGTGTAGTGTTTTTAGGGTACATTCACACTGGCGGGTTACGGTGAATTTCCCGCTAGGAGTTTGCACTGCGGCAAAGAATTTTCCGCAGCCCAAACTTGAAGCAGGAAATTTACTGTAAACCCGCCTATGTGAATGTACCCTGTACGTTCACATGGGGGGGCAAACCTCCAGCTGTTTCAAAACTACAACTCCCAGCATGTACTGACAGACCGTGCATGCTGGGAGTTGTAGTTTTGCAACAGCTGGAGGCACACTGGTTGGAAAACCTTCAGTTAGGTTCTGTTACCTAACTCAATATTTTCCAACCAGTGTGCCTCCAGCTGTTGCAAAACTACAACTCCCAGCATGTACTAATCACCGAAGGGCATGCTGGGAGATGTAGTTATGCAATAGCTGGAGGTACCCAACTACAACTCCCAGCATGCCGAGACAGCTGTTTGCTTTCTGGGCATGCTGGGAATTGCAGTTTTGCAACATCTGGAGAGCTACAGTTTTTAGACCACTGCACAGTGATCTCCAAACTGTGGACCTCCAGATGTTACAAAACTACAACTCCCAGCATGTCCAGACAACAAACAGCTATGTGGGCATGCTAGGAGTTGTAGTTTTGCAACATCTGGAGGGATATAGTTTAGAGACCACTGTATAGTGGTCTCAAACTGCAGCCCTCCAGCTGTTGCAAAACTACATATTCCAGCATGCCCAAACAGCTGTCTGGGCATGCTGGGAGTTGTAGTTTTGCAACATCTGGAGGGCTACAGTTAGAGACCACGGTCTCAGACTGTAGCCCTCCAGATCTACTTACCGGCTTCCGTAGGATCCCGGCAGCCGTCCTCTTCTGACGCACGTGACGCCGCCCGCCGATCAACGTCGCCGCAGCCTCCGGACGGGTAAGTGGACGTCGGCGCCCGGTCCCCTTCGGTTCCCCGTTCTGCCCCGCCTATTGTGGGAGGGCAGAACGGGGAAAACGAAAGTTAACCCCCCCGCCCCCGGTCTGCTATTGGTCGTCGCTTCTGACGATCAATAGCAGACCAATAGCAGGGATAGGAGGGGTGGCAACCCTGCCACCTCACTCCTATGCCTACAGGGGGATCGTGGGTGTCTTGGACAACCGCGATCCCCCTTCTATTCCGGGTCACCGGGTCACAATAGACCCGTATGACCCGGAATCGGCGCAAATCGCAAGTGTGAATTCACTTGCGATTTGCGCCGATCGCCGACGGGGGGGGGTCTGATGACCCCCCTGGGCATTTGCACGGGGTGCCTGCTGATTGATATCAGCAGTCACCCCGGCCCGGTCCCCGCCTGGCGCGCGGTGGGGACCGAAATTCCCACGGGCGTATGGATACGCCCTGGGTCCTTAAGTACCAGGACGTCAAGGCGTATCCATACGCCCTAGGTCCTTAAGTGGTTAAAGGGGTACTCCGGTGGAAAACTTTTTTTTTTTTTTTTTGTTAAATCAACTGGTGCCAGAAAGTTAAACAGATTTGTAAATGA
Source organism: Hyla sarda (assembly GCF_029499605.1). NCBI lineage: Eukaryota > Metazoa > Chordata > Amphibia > Anura > Hylidae > Hyla > Hyla sarda. The sequence goes on from NW_026608298.1 coordinate 29,160, forward strand.
CTTCTATTAAAAAAAATCTTAATCCTTCCAGTACTTATTAGCTGCTGAATACTACAGAGGAAATTCTTAACTATTTTGGAACACCAAGCTCTCTGCTGACCTCACGAGCACAGTGCTCTCTGCTGACCTCACGAGCACAGTGCTCTCTGCTGACATCTCTGTCCATTTTAGGAACTATCCAGAGCAGCATATGTTTTCTATGGGGATTTTCTCCTACTCTGGACAGTTCTTAAAATGGACAGAGGTGTCAGCAGAGAACACTGTGGTTCATGATGTCAGCAGAGAGCTCTGTGTTCCAAAATAGTTAAGAATTTCCTCTATAGTATTCAGCAGCTAATAAGTACTGGAAGGATTAAGATTTTTTTTGTAATAGAAGTAATTTACAAATGTGTTTAACTTTCTGGCACCAGTTGATTTAAAAAATAAAATAAAATAAATAAAAAAGAACGCTTTCCACCGGAGTACCACTTTAACCCCTTAACGACAATGGACGTAAATGTACGTCGTGGTACCTAACGCACCATGACGTACATTTACGCACCACCATGATCGCGAGCACCAGAGCGGTGCTCGCGTCAAGCCCGGCAGGTCACGGCTGCTATCAGCAGCCAGGGACCCGCCAGTAATGGCGGACATCCGCAATCGTGCGGATGTCCGCCATTAACCCCTCAGATGCCGTGATCAATACAGATCACGGCATCTGCAGCAGTGCGGTACTTTGCATGGATGATCGGATCGCCCGCGGCGCTGCCGCGGGGATCCCATCATTCAGCATGGCGGCCGGAGCTCCCCTCACCTGGCTCCGGCCGTCTCCCGGGGTCTTCTGCTCTGGTCTGAGATCGAGCAGACGATCACCGATAATACTGATCAGCGCGATACCCTATACATAGCACTAAACAGTATTAGCAATCAACTGATTGCAATGAATAGTCCCCTATGGGGACATAAAAAGTGTAAAAAAAAAAGAAAAAAAAATTTAAAAAAATTACGTTTAAAAATGTAAAATAAGTTTTCAAAATTGAAAAATCCCCTCCCCCAATAAAAAAGAAAAACGTACATTTTTCCAATTTTACCTCAAAAAAGCGTAATAAAAAAAAAATACACATATTTGGTATCGCTGCATGCATAAAAGCCTGAACTATTAAAATATATGGTTAATCATCCCGTATGGTGAACGGCGTAAACGTAAAAAAAAGTCCAAAATTGCTGCTTTTTTGTCACATTTTATTCCAAAAAAAAAAAATATATAAAAAAGTTAATAAAAAGTAAAACCTAAGCAAAAGTGATACTGATAAAAACTACAGATCATGGCGCAAAATATGAGCCCTCATACCGCACCATATACGGAAAAATGAGAAAGTTATAGGTGGTCAAAATAGGGCAATTTCAAGCATAACATACAAATTTTGTTAAAATAGTTTGAGATTTTTTTTAAGCGATAAAATTATAGAAAAGCGAATAAGATGGGGATCATTATAATCGTATTGACCGCCAGAATAAAGAAAACGTCATTTTTACCGGAAAGTGTATGGCGTGAAAACAAAAACCTTCCAAAATTAGCTAAATTGCGGTTTTCTTTTCAATTTTCCCACATAAATAATATTTTTCGGTTTGCGCCGTACATTTTATGGTAAAATAAGCGATTTCATTACAAAGTACAATTGGTGACGCAAAAAAAACCCAAAACCTCATACGGGTCTGTGGATGGAAATATAAGAGAGTTATGAGGAGGAAAAAAAAACGAAAACGCAAAAATACAATTGGTCTGGTCCTTAAGGGGTTAATGGCGGACATCAGCGCAATCGCTGATGTCTGTCATTACCCGCGGGGTCCCTGGCTGCTGATAGCGGTCCAATACCGCTCCAATGCTCGTGTCGTGTATAGGACGTAAATGTATGTCCTGGTGCGTTGGGCACCAGGACGTACATTTACGCCCTATGTCGTTAAGGGGTTAAAGAAGATGTCCAGTGCTTAGAAATGTCTGATTACAGGGTGTCCGACCGCTGGGACCCCCAAGATCTCCCGTAAGGGGTCCCCGCTCTGCGCTGCTAGAGCGCGTTTGGTACCCAGCACGTCAGCTGGTATAAACACGCCCCCCTCCATTCATCTCTATGGGAGAGGCGGAGACACGTTGTGTCTCCGCCTCTCCCATAGGGATGAATGGAGGGGGCGTGTTTATACCAGCTGACCTGCTGTACGCGAACCGTCATACACAGCAGCTCAGCCGGAGGGGGCCCCATACGGGAGATCGCGGGGGTCCCAGAAGATGGGGGATACATTACTTAGCGCCGGACATCTTCTTTAACCCCTTCACTAATAAAAGTTTATATCACCCCCTCCCCCCCCTCTTCTCCTGTTAAATAAAATCGTGAAACATATAAAATATGCGGCGTCACCGCGCGGGTAAACGTCCGAACTATAGAAATATAACGTGATTTAGACCGCACAGTCAATGGCGTATACATAAAAAAATACCAAAATGTCCAGAATTGCGTATTTTTGGTCACTTTGTATAACCTAAAAAAAGTGATTAAAAAGTCCCATCAAAAACAAAAATGATAGCGGAAAAAAAACGACAGATCAAGGCGCCAAAACATGACCCGCGCACATCCCCGTATACAGAAAATAAGAAAGATATTGACGTCAGAAGAGGGGGATTCGATGTATACTAATTGTCTCACGAAAAGTAGTCAAATAAAACCAAACCTATATAAATTGGGGATCGCTGTAATCGTATGGACCTACAGAAAAACGTAAATATGTACCTTTAACTGTAAAGTGTCCTGCATAGAAACGGGGTGTCCCCAGCTGTCGCAAAACTACAACTCCCAGCATGACCAGACAGCCGTTCACTCTCCAGGAATGCTGGGAGTTGTAGTTTTGCAAAAGCTGGAGGACCACAGTTAGGAGACCACTGCCAAAGACCCATAATTCCCGGCCACAGGCTTTGCTCGGTCTTTGCTGCCCTCCAGTGGCTGAATCACGCATCGTCAACAAAAGCGCCTGCCAATCAACACGCATGCGTAGAGTGTTTTTTTTTTTTTTTCTTGCGCATTCACGTCACGCACGTCACTTTCCTACTCCCGAGCATGCGCGTCTTATTGTGCAGGGAGAGCTCGCTTTGCGCACGCGCGGTTTTCGGTACCGGTACCGGGAGTCGGTGAGCTCCGATAAACGTCATGCTGGAGAAAAAACCCTCAGGTGAGGCCGGTACCGGCAGGGGGCGACACGTGGGCCGCCTCCGGGTACAACCTGCCCCGGTATTAATAGAGTCACATGACGAGTGAGGTATCTGAGCCCCCGATGTGTGATACTCCTTCAGAAAACTGCTCCACAATACAGTCCTCGCCGTGTTCTGACCGATCTGTATAGTGTATCTAAGCCTAGTGGGTGATACTGTCTGCTGAACTGTGTATCTAAACCTAGTGTGTGATACTGGCAGCTGAGCTGTGTATCTAAGCCTAGTATGTGATACTGTCTGCTGAACTGTGTATCTAACCCTAGTGTGTGATACTGTCTGTTGAGCTGTGTATCTAACCCGAGTGTGAGATACTGGCTGCGGAGCTGTGTATCTAACCCTAGTGTGTGATACTGGCTGCTGAACTGTGTATCTAAGTCTACTGTGTGATACTGTCTGCTGAACTGTGTATCTAAGTCTAGTGTGTGATACTGTCTGCTGAACTGTGTATCTAAGTCTAGTGTGTGATACTGTCTGCTGAACTGTGTATCTAACCCTAGTGTGTGATACTGGCTGCTGAGCTGTGTATCTACCCCTAGTGTGTGATACTGTCTGCTGAGCTGTGTATCTAACCCTAGTGTGAGATACTGGCTGCGGAGCTGTGTATCTAACCCTAGTGTGTGATACTGTCTGCTGAGCTATGTATCTAAGTTCAGTGTGTGATACTGTCTGCTGAGCTGTGTATCTAAGCCTAGTGTGTGATACTGTCTGCTGAGCTGTGTATCTAACCCTAGTGTGAGATACTGGCTGCGGAGCTGTGTATCTAACCCTAGTGTGAGATACTGGCTGCGGAGCTGTGTATCTAACCCTAGTGTGTGATACTGGCTGCTGAGCTGTGTATCTAACCCTAGTGTGAGATACTGGCTGCGGAGCTGTGTATCTAACCCTAGTGTGTGATACTGTCTGCTGAACTGTGTATCTAAGTTCAGTGTGTGATACTGTCTGCTGAGCTGTGTATCTAAGCCTAGTGTGTGATACTGTCTGCTGAACTGTGTATCTAACCCTAGTGTGATACTGTCTGCTGAACTGTGTATCTAACCCTAGTGTGATACTGGCAGCTGAGCTGTGTATCTAACCCTAGTGTGATACTGTCTGCTGAACTGTGTATCTAAGCCTAGTGTGTGATACTGTCTGCTGAACTGTGTATCTAACCCTAGTGTGTGATACTGTCTGCTGAACTGTGTATCTAACCCTAGTGTGATACTGGCAGCTGAGCTGTGTATCTAACCCTAGTGTGATACTGTCTGCTGAACTGTGTATCTAAGCCTAGTGTGTGATACTGTCTGCTGAGCTGTGTATCTAACCCTTGTGTGATACTGTCTGCTGAACTGTGTATCTAAGCCTAGTGTGTGATACTGTCTGCTGAACTGTGTATCTAACCCTAGTGTGTGATACTGTCTGCTGAGCTGTGTATCTAACCCTAGTGTGATACTGTCTGCTGAACTGTGTATCTAACCCTAGTGTGTGATACTGTATGCTGAGCTGTGTATCTAACCCTAGTGTGATACTGTCTGCTGAACTGTGTATCTAAGCCTAGTGTGTGATACTGTCTGCTGAACTGTGTATCTAACCCTAGTGTGTGATACTGTCTGCTGAGCTGTGTATCTAACCCTAGTGTGATACTGTCTGCTGAACTGTGTATCTAACCCTAGTGTGTGATACTGTATGCTGAGCTGTGTATCTAACCCTAGTGTGATACTGTCTGCTGAGCTGTGTATCTAAGCCTAGTGGGTGATACTGTCTGCTGAACTGTGTATCTAACCCTAGTGTGAGATACTAGCTGCGGAGCTGTGTATCTAACCCTAGTGTGTGATACTGTCTGCTGAGCTGTGTATCTAAGCCTAGTGTGTGATACTGTCTGCTGAACTGTGTATCTAACCCTAGTGTGTGATACTGTCTGCTGAACTGTGTATCTAACCCTAGTGTGATACTGTCTGCTGAGCTGTGTATCTACCCCTAGTGTGTGATACTGTCTGCTGAACTGTGTATCTAACCCTAGTGTGTGATACTGTCTGCTGAACTGTGTATCTAACCCTAGTGTGATACTGTCTGCTGAACTGTGTATCTAAGCCTAGTGTGTGATACTGTATGCTGAGCTGTGTATCTAACCCTAGTGTGATACTGTCTGCTGAACTGTGTATCTAACCCTAGTGTGTGATACTGGCAGCTGAGCTGTGTATCTAACCCTAGTGTGATACTGGCAGCTGAGCTGTGTATCTAACCCTAGTGTGTGATACTGGCTGCTGAGCTGTGTATCTAACCCTAGTGTGATACTGTCTGCTGAACTGTGTATCTAACCCTAATGTGTGATACTGTCTGCTGAGCTGTGTATCTACCCCTAGTGTGTGATACTGGCTGCTGAACTGTGTATCTAAGCCTAGTGTGTGATACTGTCTGCTGAACTGTGTATCTAAGCCTAGTGTGTGATACTGTCTGCTGAGCTGTGTATCTAACTCTAGGGTGTGATACTGTCTGCTGATCTGTGTATCTAACCCTAGTGTGTGATACTGGCTGCTGAACTGTGTATCTAAGCCTAGTGTGTGATACTGGCTGCTGAGCTGTGTATCTAAGCCTAGTGTGTGATACTGTCTGCGGAGCTGTGTATCTAACCCTAGTGTGTGTGATACTGTCTGCTGAGCTGTGTATCTAACCCTAGTGTGTGATACTGTATGCTGAGCTGTGTATCTAACCCTAGTGTGATACTGTCTGCTGAACTGTGTATCTAACCCTAGTGTGATACTGGCAGCTGAGCTGTGTATCTAACCCTAGTGTGATACTCTCTGCTGAACTGTGTATCTAAGCCTAGTGTGTGATACTGTCTGCTGAACTGTGTATCTAACCCTAGTGTGTGATGCTGTCTGCTGAGCTGTGTATCTACCCCTAGTGTGTGATACTGGCTGCTGAACTGTGTATCTAAGCCTAGTGTGTGATACTGTCTGCTGAACTGTGTATCTAAGCCTAGTGTGAGATACTGGCTGCGGAGCTGTGTATCTAACCATAGTGTGTGATACTGGCTGCGGAGCTGTGTATCTAACCATAGTGTGTGATACTGGCTGCTGAGCTGTGTATCTAAGCCTAGTGTGTGATACTGTCTGCTGAACTGTGTATCTAAGTCTGTTGTGTGATACTGTCTGCTGAGCTGTGTATCTAACCCTAGTGTGATACTGTCTGCTGAACTGTGTATCTAACCCTAGAGTGTGATACTGTCTGCTGAACTGTGTATCTAACCCTAGTGTGTGATACTGGCTGCTGAGCTATGTATCTAAGCCTAGTGTGTGATACTGTCTGCTGAACTGTGTATCTAAGCCTAGTGTGTGATACTGGCTGCGGAGCTGTGTATCTAACCCTAGTGTGTGATACTGGCTGCTGAACTGTGTATCTAAGTCTAGTGTGTGATACTGGCTGCTGAGCTGTGTATCTGTCTATTGTGTGATACTGTCTGCTGAACTGTGTATCTAAGGCTGTTGTGTGATACTGTCTGCTCAGCTGTGAATCCAATCCTATTGTGTAATTCTGACTTCTGAGCTGCGTATGTAAGCTAATTGTGTGATACTGTCTGCTCAGCTATGTATCCAAGCCTATTGTGTGATACTGTCTGCTGAGCTGTGTATCTAAGCCTATTGAGTAGCATTGTGTGCTTGGCTGTGTATCTAATCCTCTTGTATGTGATAGTGTCTTCTCAGCTGTGTATCTAAGCTTATGGGGTGTTATACACTGCTCAATAAACTGAAGGTGACCCTGTGATAACAGATCCTGGATCTGAATGATCGTATGAAATCCTTTCCTCTTTACGTTGCATTACAATGATCAATGGGAATCATTAACCCCTGGAGGTCTGGATATGGAGTCTACAGGCCGATCCAACTTTATGTAATGTCCTTAATACAAGTCCCAATGAGGCTCAGTAGTGTGTGTGGCCTCCACGTGCCCGTATGACCTTCCTACAGCGCCTGGGCATGCTCCTGATGAGGTGGTGGATGGTCTCCTGAGGGATGTCCTCCCAGACCTGGACTAAAGCATCCGCCAACTCCTGGACAGTCTGTGGTGGATGGAGCGAGACGTCCCAGATGTGCTCAATCGGATTCAGGGGAACGGGCGGCCAGTCCATAGCATCAATGCCTTCCTCTTGTAGGAACTGCTGACACACTCCAGACACATGAGGTCTAGCATTGTCTTGTATTAGGAGGAACCCAACCACACCAGCATATGGTCTCACAAGGGGTCTGAGGATCTCATCTCGGTACCTAATGGCAGTCAGGCTACCTCTGGCAAGTACATGGAGGGCTGTGCAGCCCCCCAAAGAAATGCCACCCCACACCATTACTGACCCACCGCCAAACTGATCATGCTGGAGGATGTTGCAGGCAGCAGGACGTTCTCCACGGCGTCTCCAGTCTCTGTCATGTCTGTCACATGTGCTCAGTGTGAACCTGCTTTCATCTTGCACAAAGGCGGAGGTAGCGGTCCTGCTGCTGGGTTGTTGCCCTCCTACGGCCTCCTCCACGTCTCCTGATGTACTGGCCTGTCTCCTGGTAGCGCCTCCATGCTCTGGACACTACGCTGAGAGACACAGCAAACCTTCTTGTCACAGCTCGCATTGATGTGCCATCCTGGATGAGCTGCACTACCTGAGCCACTTGTGTGGGTTGTAGACTCCGTCTCATGCTAACACTAGAGTGAAAGCACCGCCAGCATTCAAAAGTGACCAAAACATCAGCCAGGAAGCATAGTGACTGAGAAGTGGTCTGTGGTCACCACCTGCAGAACCACTCCTTTATTGGGGGTGTCTTGCTAATTGCCTATAATTTCCACGTGTTGTCTGTTCCATGTTCCATTGATTATCAATCAGTGTTCTTCCTGAGTGGACAGTGGGATCTCACACAAGTGTCAGTGACTTGGAGTTACATTGTGGTGTTTGTGCACTTTCTGCTGAGCCTCTGTATCTTTTCCTCTCCTGTGACGTATCTAATCCAGTCATGTGTGATACACTCTTCTGATCCCTCCAGTGCGCTCCAATGACCCCTCTCAGCGGAGGGTCTTGGACTCGGCCACTCGGCAGCGACGTCTGAACCGCCAGCTGGAGGCGCTAGAGAAGGACAACTTCCAGGACGACCCTCACTCCAACCTCCCCCAACTCAAGAGGCTGCCGCAGTTTGATGACGACAACGAAACCGGTAAGTGATGATTATAATAAGGTCATGTGACCTCATAGAGGAGATAACAGAGAACAATAGCTGTAGTGTATATAATAGATCACTAGTGACCTCATAGAGGAGATAACAGAGAACAATAGCTGTAGTGTATATAATAGATCACTAGTGACCTCATAGAGGAGATAACAGAGGACAATAGCTGTAGTGTATATAATAGATCACTAGTGACCTCATAGAGGTGATAACAGAGAACAATAGCTGTAGTGTATATAATAGATCACTAGTGACCTCATAGAGGAGATAACAGAGGACAATAGCTGTAGTGTATATAATAGATCACTAGTGACCTCATAGAGGAGATAACAGAGAACAATAGCTGTAGTGTATATAATAGATCACTAGTGACCTCATAGAGGAGATAACAGAACAATAGCTGTAGTGTATATAATAGATCACTAGTGACCTCATAGAGGAGATAACAGAACAATAGCTGTAGTGTATATAATAGATCACTAGTGACCTCATAGAGGAGATAACAGAGGACAATAGCTGTAGTGTATATAATAGATCACTAGTGACCTCATAGAGGAGATAACAGAACAATAGCTGTAGAGTATATAATAGATCACTAGTGACCTCATAGAGGAGATAACAGAGAACAATAGCTGTAGTGTATATAATAGATCACTAGTGACCTCATAGAGGAGATAACAGAGGACAATAGCTGTAGTGTATATAATAGATCACTAGTGACCTCATAGAGGAGATAACAGAGAACAATAGCTGTAGTGTATATAATAGATCACTAGTGACCTCATAGAGGAGATAACAGAGAACAATAGCTGTAGTGTATATAATAGATCACTAGTGACCTCATAGAGGAGATAACAGAGAACAATAGCTGTAGTGTATATAATAGATCACTAGTGACCTCATAGAGGAGATAACAGAACAATAGCTGTAGTGTATATAATAGATCACTAGTGACCTCATAGAGGAGATAACAGAACAATAACTGTAGTGTATATAATAGATCACTAGTGACCTCATAGAGGAGATAACAGAGGACAATAGCTGTAGTGTATATAATAGATCACTAGTGACCTCATAGAGGAGATAACAGAGAACAATAGCTGTAGTGTATATAATAGATCACTAGTGACCTCATAGAGGAGATAACAGAGAACAATAGCTGTAGTGTATATAATAGATCACTAGTGACCTCATAGAGGAGATAACAGAGGACAATAGCTGTAGTGTATATAATAGATCACTAGTGACCTCATAGAGGTGATAACAGAGGACAATAGCTGTAGTGTATATAATAGATCACTAGTGACCTCATAGAGGAGATAACAGAACAATAGCTGTAGTGTATATAATAGATCACTAGTGACCTCATAGAGGAGATAACAGAGAACAATAGCTGTAGTGTATATAATAGATCACTAGTGACCTCATAGAGGAGATAACAGAACAATAGCTGTAGTGTATATAATAGATCACTAGTGACCTCATAGAGGAGATAACAGAGAACAATAGCTGTAGTGTATATAATAGATCACTAGTGACCTCATAGAGGAGATAACGGAGAACAATAGCTGTAGTGTATATAATAGATCACTAGTGACCTCATAGAGGAGATAACAGAGGACAATAGCTGTAGTGTATATAATAGATCACTAGTGACCTCATAGAGGAGATAACAGAGAACAATAGCTGTAGTGTATATAATAGATCACTAGTGACCTCATAGAGGAGATAACAGAACAATAGCTGTAGTGTATATAATAGATCACTAGTGACCTCATACAGGAGATAACAGAACAATAGCTGTAGTGTATATAATAGATCACTAGTGACCTCATAGAGGAGATAACAGAACAATAGCTGTAGTGTATATAATAGATCACTAGTGACCTCATAGAGGAGATAACAGAACAATAGCTGTAGTGTATATAATAGATCACTAGTGACCTCATAGAGGAGATAACAGAACAATAGCTGTAGTGTATATAATAGATCACTAGTGACCTCATAGAGGAGATAACAGAGAACAATAGCTGTAGTGTATATAATAGATCACTAGTGACCTCATAGAGGAGATAACAGAGAACAATAACTGTAGTGTATATAATAGATCACTAGTGACCTCATAGAGGAGATAACAGAGAACAATAGCTGTAGTGTATATAATAGATCACTAGTGACCTCATAGAGGAGATAACAGAACAATAGCTGTAGTGTATATAATAGATCACTAGTGACCTCATAGAGGAGATAACAGAACAATAGCTGTAGTGTATATAATAGATCACTAGTGACCTCATAAAGGAGATAACAGAGAACAATAGCTGTAAGTGTATATAATAGATCACTAGTGACCTCATAGAGGAGATAACAGAACAATAGCTGTAGTGTATATAATAGATCACTAGTGACCTCATAGAGGAGATAACAGAACAATAGCTGTAGTGTATATAATAGATCACTAGTGACCTCATAGAGGAGATAACAGAACAATAGCTGTAGTGTATATAATAGATCACTAGTGACCTCATAGAGGAGATAACAGAGAACAATAGCTGTAGTGTATATAATAGATCACTAGTGACCTCATAGAGGAGATAACAGAGGACAATAGCTGTAGTGTATATAATAGATCACTAGTGACCTCATAGAGGAGATAACAGAACAATAGCTGTAGTGTATATAATAGATCACTAGTGACCTCATAGAGGAGATAACAGAGAACAATAGCTGTAGTGTATATAATAGATCACTAGTGACCTCATAGAGGAGATAACAGAACAATAGCTGTAGTGTATATAATAGATCACTAGTGACCTCATAGAGGAGATAACAGAGACAATAGCTGTAGTGTATATAATAGATCACTAGTGACCTCATAGAGGAGATAACAGAACAATAGCTGTAGTGTATATAATAGATCACTAGTGACCTCATAGAGGAGATAACAGAGGACAATAGCTGTAGTGTATATAATAGATCACTAGTGACCTCATAGAGGAGATAACAGAGGAACAATAGCTGTAGTGTATATAATAGATCACTAGTGACCTCATAGAGGAGATAACAGAACAATAGCTGTAGTGTATATAATAGATCACTAGTGACCTCATAGAGGAGATAACAGAGGACAATAGCTGTAGTGTATATAATAGATCACTAGTGACCTCATAGTGATGATAACAGAGGACA
>NW_026608298.1:40972-48472 GCF_029499605.1 Hyla sarda
AAGCTACATCAGGGAGAGGCCAGAGTAGAGGGTCTGAGCCTCATCTGATGACACTTCCAGTAGTCTGGACTATAATGCATGCTGTGTTGCAGGGACCTGTGCCGGCAGGATGACACCTGTGACTACTACTTCAGTGTGGATGCCAACGTGGTGCTGACCAACCCAGACACCCTGTACCTCCTCATCCAGGAGAACCGGTGGGTGCAGGGGCCACAGCTGGGAGGGGGCCACAAGTTCTGCCTGTTTGTTCCTGACCCCCCCAAAATCCTCTTCTTACAGGAAAATCATAGCCCCCATGGTGTCTCGCAGCGGGAAACTGTGGTCCAACTTCTGGGGGGCGCTCAGCCCGGAGGGGTACTACGCCCGATCCGAGGACTATGTGGATATTGTGCAGGGAAAGAGGACGTAAGTAAAACACCCTGCAGTGGGCGGGATCAGCTCATAGTACCAATCCTATTATCCTGCAGTGGGCGGGATCAGCTCTTAGCTCCAATCCTATGACCCTGCAGTGGGCGGGATCAGCTCTTAGCTCCAATCCTATTACCCTGCAGTGGGCGGGATCAGCTCTTAGCTCCAATCCTATTACCCTGCAGTGGGCGGGATCAGCTGCAATCTGTCTGTATCACCCTACAGGGGGCGGGCAGGTTCCTTGCCTTCTATCACCTGTTCTCTATGTCTTGCAGTGGGGTGTGGAACGTTCCGTACATGTCCAGTGTTTACCTTATAAAGGGAGAGACTCTCCGCCATGAGTTCTCGCGCAAGAACATCTTCACGTTGTCTGGTGTAGACCCCGATATGTCGTTCTGTAAGAGCGCGAGGGAAAAGGTAAGTGTCAGTGCTGGTGGGGAGGATTCTTGGGGTGCATTCTAATTGCTTGGTGATAATCATCAGGGGGGTTCTGATGATTCTCGGGTTACAGGCAAAGGATTGCTTGGTGATTCTCGGGGTCCTGATTCTTTGGGTACAGGCTATTGATTGGTGATAATTCTGAGGGGTTCTGATGATTCTCTGGGTGCAGTCTGGTGATAGTTTTTGGGGTTCTGATGATTCTCTGGGTGGAGTCTAATGATTGCTTGGTGATAATTCTCGATGGGGTTCTTAAGATTCTCTGGGTGCAGTCTGATGATTGGTGACAATTCTTGGGGGTTCTGATGATTTTCTGGATGCAGTCTAATTGCTTGTTGATGATTCTCGGGGTTCTGATGATTCTCTGGGTGGAGTCTAATGATTGCTTGGTGATAATTCTCGATGGGGTTCTTAAGATTCTCTAAGTGCAGTCTGATGATTGGTGACAATTCTTGGGGGTTCTGATGATTTTCTGGATGCAGTCTAATTGCTTGTTGATAATTCTCGGCGTTTTGATGATTCTCGGGGTGCAGTCTGGTGATTCTCGGGGGCTCTAATGATTCTTAGGGTGCAGTCTAATGATTGTGTAGTAATAATTCTTGGGGGTTCTAATGATTCTTTGGGTGGAGTCTGATTGTGTAGTAATAATTCTCGGGGGTTCTGATCATTCTCGGGGTACAGTCTTATGATTGCATGGTAGTAATTCTTGGGGTGTGTTGATGATTCCTGGGGTACAGTCTTAATGTCTCCTTCTCTGCAGAGCGTTTTCCTGCACATTAGTAACAGAGACGACTTCGGCCGCCTGATCTCCACCTCCAAGTACAACACCTCCCATCTACACAACGACTTGTGGCAGATTTTCGAAAATCCTGTGGTGAGTCTCTCACTCATACTCACTGAACAGCATTGAGCCCCCACTTCATACCCACCACACCTCCCTTCCTCATACTCACTGAACCCCTACTTCATACTCTCTGCCCCTTCCTCACTCGCTGAACCCCTACTTCATACTCGCTGCCCCTTCCTCATACTCACTGAACCCCTACTTCATACTCGCTGCCTCTTCCTCATACTCACTGAACCCCTACTTCATACTCACTGAACCCCTACTTCATACTCGCTGCCTCTTCCTCATACTCATTGAACCCCTACTTCATACTCACTGTTTATACCTGCTGCTCCTCCCTCATACTCGCTGTTTATACCCGCTGCTCCTCCCTCATACTCGCTGTTTATACCCGCTGCTCCTCCCTCATACTCACTGTTTATACCTGCTGCTCCTCCCTCATACTCGCTGTTTATACCTGCTGCTCCGCCCTCATACTCGCTGTTTATACCCGCTGCTCCGCCCTCATACTCGCTGTTTATACCCGCTGCTCCTCCCTCATACTCGCTGTTTATACCTGCTGCTCCTCCCTCATACTCGCTGTTTATACCCGCTGCTCCTCCCTCATACTCGCTGTTTATACCCGCTGCTCCTCCCTCATACTCGCTGTTTATACCCGCTGTTTATACCCGCTGCTCCTCCCTCATACTCGCTGTTTATACCCGCTGCTCCTCCCTCATACTCGCTGTTTATACCCGCTGCTCCTCCCTCATACTCGCTGTTTATACCCGCTGCTCCTCCCTCATACTCGCTGTTTATACCCGCTGCTCCGCCCTCATACTCGCTGTTTATACCCGCTGCTCCTCCCTCATACTCGCTGTTTATACCTGCTGCTCCGCCCTCATACTCGCTGTTTATACCCGCTGCTCCTCCCTCATACTCGCTGTTTATACCCGCTGCTCCTCCCTCATACTCGATGTTTATACCCGCTGCTCCGCCCTCATACTCGCTGTTTATACCCGCTGCTCCGCCCTCATACTCGCTGTTTATACCCGCTGCTCCTCCCTCATACTCGCTGTTTATACCCGCTGCTCTTCCCTCATACTCGCTGTTTATACCTGCTGCTCCTCCCTCATACTCTCTGTTTATACCTGCTGCTCCTCCCTCATACTCGCTGTTTATACTCGCTGCTCCTCCCTCATACTCGCTATTTATACCTGCTGCTCCTCCCTCATACTCGCTGTTTATACCTGCTGCTCCTCCCTCATACTCGCTGTTTATACTCGCTGCTCCTCCCTCATACTCGCTGTTTATACCCGCTGCTCCTCCCTCATACTCGCTGTTTATACCCGCTGCTCCTCCCTCATACTCGCTGTTTATACCCGCTGCTCCTCCCTCATACTCGCTGTTTATACCTGCTGCTCCTCCCTCATACTCGCTGTTTATACCTGCTGCTCCGCCCTCATACTCGCTGTTTATACCTGCTGCTCCTCCCTCATACTCGCTGTTTATACCCGCTGCTCCTCCCTCATACTCAATGTTTATACCCGCTGCTCCGCCCTCATACTCGCTGTTTATACCCGCTGCTCCTCCCTCATACTCGCTGTTTATACCCGCTGCTCCTCCCTCATACTCGCTGTTTATACCCGCTGCTCCTCCCTCATACTCGCTGTTTATACTCGCTGCTCCTCCCTCAAACTCGCTGTTTATACCCGCTGCTCCTCCCTCATACTCGCTGTTTATACTCGCTGCTCCTCCCTCAAACTCGCTGTTTATACCTGCTGCTCCTCCCTCATACTCGCTGTTAATACCTGCTGCTCCTCCCTCATACTCGCTGTTAATACCTGCTGCTCCTCCCTCATACTCCCTGCTCCTCCCTCATACTCGCTGTTTATACCCGCTGCCTCCTCCCTCATACTCGCTGTTTATACCCGCTGCCTCCTCCCTCATACTCGCTGTTTATACCTGCTGCCTCCTCCCTAATACTTTCATCCCCCACAGTCATGACAATGTCCTCTCTCTCCAGGACTGGAAGGAGAAATACATCCATGAGAATTACTCCCGGATCTTCGAGGAGAATTATTACGAGCAGGTAAGAGATGCGATAGCGGCCTGCGAGGATATAGAATAGAATGGCGCAGTGTTGGGGGATGAGTCTGTGCATTGTCTTATGCGGTCTTCACTCTCCGCAGCCCTGTCCGGATGTCTATTGGTTCCCCATCTTCAAGGACATCATGTGTGATGAGTTTGTGGAGGAAATGGAAAACTTTGGCAAGTGGTCGGGGGGCAAAAATGAGGTAAGAAGCGAGGACAAAAAAAATATATATATATAGTTGACTCTCTTATGGATAACGTGTGTGTGTCTAAATATATAAATATATTATATACATATACACATATATTACTGTTTCTTAACCAGGGTGCCTCCAGCAGTTGCAAAACTACAACTCCCAGCATGCTCGGACAGCCGTTGGCTGTCCGGGCATGCTGGGAGTTGTAGTTTTGCAACAGCTGGAGGCACGCTGGTTGGGAAACACTCTTACATATGTAATGTATTTATATGTTCCACCATAACTTCCGCACAGCTGGAGATATTCTGATGACTCTTATATATCTGCCCGCACCCGTCCCCTTATACCAGGGTTTGGGTTTTAGGAGGGTGAGAGCCATTGTTCTTGAGGTAGTAAGACCGGGCTATGCTGGCTCCTCCGCTAGTATCCATTTATAATAGTGTATTGTTATAATGTCTTATAATCCGCCTCCCCAGGATCAGCGTCTGGCGGGCGGCTATGAGAGCGTGCCCACCGTGGACATCCACATGACCCAGGCCGGGTATCAGGAGGAATGGCTGAAGTTCCTGAAGGAATTCATCGCTCCCGTCACCGAGAAGTTGTTCCCTGGTTATTACACCAAGGTAAAGCCCGATGCTGCCCTTTCTATTGCCCCGTCTGCCCTTACCCCCGGTGCTGCCCTTTCTATTGCCCCCTCTGCCCTTACCCCCGGTGCTGCCCTTTCTATTGCCCCCTCTGCCCTTACCCCCGGTGCTGCCCTTTCTATTGCCCCCTCTGCCCTTACTATTGCCCCCTCTGCCCTTACCCCCCGTGCAGTCCTTTCTATTGCCCCCGGTGCTGCCCTTTCTATTGCCCCCTCTGCCCTTGCCCCCGGTGCTGCCCTTTCTATTGCCCCCTCTGCCCTTACCCCCGGTGCTGCCCTTTCTATTGCCCCGTCTGCCCTTGCCCCCGGTGCTGCCCTTTCTATTGCCCCGTCTGCCCTTACCCCCGGTGCTGCCCTTACCCCCGGTGCTGCCCTTTCTAATGCCCCGTCTGCCCTTACCCCCGGTGCTGCCCTTTCTATTGCCCCGTCTGCCCTTACCCCCGGTGCTGCCCTTTCTATTGCCCCGTCTGCCCTTACCCCCGGTGCTGCCCTTTCTATTGCCCCGTCTGCCCTTACCCCCGGTGCTGCCCTTTCTATTGCCCCGTCTGCCCTTACCCCCGGTGCTGCCCTTTCTATTGCCCCGTCTGCCCTTGCCCCCGGTGCTGCCCTTTCTATTGCCCCGTCTGCCCTTGCCCCCGGTGCTGCCCTTTCTATTGCCCCGTCTGCCCTTGCCCCCGGTGCTGCCCTTTCTATTGCCCCGTCTGCCCTTGCCCCCGGTGCTGCCCTTTCTATTGCCCCGTCTGCCCTTGCCCCCGGTGCTGCCCTTTCTATTGCCCCGTCTGCCCTTGCCCCCGGTGCTGCCCTTTCTATTGCCCCGTCTGCCCTTGCCCCCGGTGCTGCCCTTTCTATTGCCCCGTCTGCCCTTGCCCCCGGTGCTGCCCTTTCTATGGCCCCGTCTGCCCTTACCCCCGGTGCTGCCCTTTCTATTGCCCCCTCTGCCCTTACCCCCGGTGCTGCCCTTTCTATTGCCCCATCTGCTCTTACCCCCGGTGCTGCCCTTTCTATTGCCCCGTCTGCTCTTGCCCCCGGTGCTGCCCTTTCTATTGCCCCGCCTGCTATTACCCCCGGTGCTGCCCTTTCTATTGCCCCGTCTGCCCTTACCACCACAACCATCTTCTTCTTAGGCCAAGGCGGTCCTGAACTTCATAGTGCGATACCGTCCGGATGAGCAGCCATCCCTGCGCCCGCACCACGACTCATCCACCTTCACCATTAACGTCGCCCTCAACCACAAGAGCGTAGACTACGAGGTGAGTCATGTGACGGACGGGTAGGTGGGCGAGTTATTACTATGGCGATAGCGCTAACCGTGTCTTCTCCACAGGGCGGTGGTTGCCACTTCATCCGCTACAACTGCCGCGTGGAATCTCCTCGGAAAGGATGGTCCCTGATCCACCCCGGCCGCCTGACGCATTACCACGAGGGCCTACCTGTCACCCGGGGGACGCGCTACATCATGGTGTCATTTGTGGACCCCTGACCCAAGAACTATCCCCTCCTAAAAGGAATCGGAGAAGAAGGGGGGCGCTCTCCGGCACCGAACATGGCGTCTCCAGCCGCACTGTCTTTTATACAATGCGCCATCATAGTGGGCGTCCTCGGAAATCATTGGCCGCGCCCATCACTATGGCGGCGACACTGATCTTAACCTCAAGCAGCCTTTGTGTTACCTTAACGACAGGTGAGGAGGCGGAGCCAGCAGCAGAGGGCGCAGGTCACGGCGCCGGGACTGAAAACGTTTTCTAAAGAGCATTCGCGGTTCATGTACAAAACGCTTTAAATTATTCGCTGCCAATTTTTTTATTAATAGAAATATTTTTAATGAGATGAAATTGTGTAATAAATATTCCTTACCTGCTGTTACATCAAGAGCTGCACTCACTATTCTGCTGTTACATCACTTACCCTCCAGAGCTGCACTCACTATTCTGCTGTTACATCCCTTACCCTCCAGAGCTGCACTCACTATTCTGCTGTTACATCACTTACCCTCCAGAGCTGCACTCACTATTCTGCTGTTACATCCCTTACCCTCCAGAGCTGCACTCACTATTCTGCTGTTACATCACTTACCCTCCAGAGCTGCACTCACTATTCTGCTGTTACATCAATCTTATCCCCCAGAGCTGCACTCACTATTCTGCTGTTACATCAATCTTATCCTCCAGAGCTGCACTCACTATTCTGCTGTTTCATCAATCTTATCCCCCAGAGCTGCACTCACTATTCTGCTTGTACATCAATCTTATCAATCAGAGCTGCACTCACTATTCTGCTTGTACATCAATCTTATCAATCAGAGCTGCACTCACTATTCTGCTGTTATAGCTTACGCTCAAAGCTGCACTTACTATTCTGCTGTTACATCATGTCTTACCCTCCAGAGCTGCACTCACTATTCTGCTTTTACAGTAATCTTATCCCTCAGAGCTGCACTCACTATTCTGCTGTTACATCTTATGCTCCAAAGCTGCACTCAGTATTCTGCTATCTAGCAGCTCCTGTAATACCCTCCTTGACCACAATGGGGAGCTGGTAATTTCTGCCATCTCCATTATGTTAGAGGCAGGACCTTCCTCATGGTGAACACTTACCTCACCTTGTATATTCTGCAGTACAAATGGCGTCACCCCGCACAGAACTGCTGTGTTATCTCTGGGCCCCATCTTTTTATACACTAGTTTGGGCCTTGTGTCCCTTAAAGCATTACCATGGTTTAGGCCGGCGGCAGGATACGAGGGACACTACACGTGCTATCTCCTTGCCCCAAACCAGCGCCGATACTGACCTCATCAGAGGTCCCGTATGGGGATGGAGCATCAGGCTGAGGTTAGTATCGGCGCTGGTGTCAGGCAATAGGACGGCGCTTTTAGTGTTGCAGATAAAGAACGAAG
>NW_026608298.1:55972-83352 GCF_029499605.1 Hyla sarda
ATAAGAGGAGAGATGATAAATAATAAGAGGAGAGATGATAAATAATAAGAGGAGAGATGATAAATAATAAGAGGAGAGATGATAAATAATAAGAGGAGAGATGATAAATAATAAGAGGAGAGATGATAAATAATAAGAGGAGAGATGATAAATAATAAGAGGAGAGGAGAGATGATCAATAATAAGAGGAGAGGAGAGATGATAAATAATAAGAGGAGAGATGATAAATAATAAGAGGAGAGGAGAGATGATAAATAATAAGAGGAGAGATGATAAATAATAAGAGGAGAGATGATAAATAATAAGAGGAGAGATGATAAATAATAAGAGGAGAGATGATAAATAATAAGAGGAGAGATGATAAATAATAAGAGGAGAGATGATAAATAATAAGAGGAGAGATGATAAATAATAAGAGGAGAGATGATAAATAATAAGAGGAGAGATGATAAATAATAAGAGGAGAGATGATAAATAATAAGAGGAGAGATGATAAATAATAAGAGGAGAGATGATAAATAATAAGAGGAGAGGAGAGATGATAAATAATAAGAGGAGAGATGATAAATAATAAGAGGAGAGGAGAGATGATAAATAATAAGAGGAGAGGAGAGATGATAAATAATAAGAGGAGAGATGATAAATAATAAGAGGAGAGATGATAAATAATAAGAGGAGAGATGATAAATAATAAGAGGAGAGATGATAAATAATAAGAGGAGAGATGATAAATAATAAGAGGAGAGATGATAAATAATAAGAGGAGAGGAGAGATGATAAATAATAAGAGGAGAGGAGAGATGATAAATAATAAGAGGAGAGATGATAAATAATAAGAGGAGAGATGATAAATAATAAGAGGAGAGGAGAGATGATAAATAATAAGAGGAGAGATGATAAATAATAAGAGGAGAGATGATAAATAATAAGAGGAGAGATGATAAATAATAAGAGGAGAGATGATAAATAATAAGAGGAGAGATGATAAATAATAAGAGGAGAGATGATAAATAATAAGAGGAGAGATGATAAATAATAAGAGGAGAGATGATAAATAATAAGAGGAGAGGAGAGATGATAAATAATAAGAGGAGAGATGATAAATAATAAGAGGAGAGATGATAAATAATAAGAGGAGAGATGATAAATAATAAGAGGAGAGATGATAAATAATAAGAGGAGAGATGATAAATAGGAGGAGATAAATGATGATAAATATTTAGGATAGTGGAGCAGAGACTTTTACCTTTTTTTCTGTGTAATAAGCAGGAGGTCATTGAACAGGAAGAAGTAGACGGGGGTGAGCTTGTTGGGTTTGATCCCGAAGAGACTTCCCTTCTGCTGCACTTCACTCAGTTCTCCCTGTTTCTCGAGGAATCGGTTGTGAGATATGAAGGGCACAGCCTGAAACAAGACATGTGCATGAGACCCCGACATATTGGCACTAACATCACAGCACTAAAGCCTGAAACAAGACATGTGCATGAGACCCCGACATATTGGCACTAACATCACGGCACTAAAGCCTGAAACAAGACATGTGCATGAGACCCCGACATATTGGCACTAACATCACGGCACTAAAGCCTGAAACAAGACATGTGCATGAGACCCCGACATATTGGCACTAACATCACAGCACTAAAGCCTGAAACAAGACATGTGCATGAGACCCCGACATATTGGCACTAACATCACGGCACTAAAGCCTGAAACAAGACATGTGCATGAGACCCCGACATATTGGCACTAACATCACAGCACTAAAGCCTGAAACAAGACATGTGCATGAGACCCCGACATATTGGCACTAACATCACGGCACTAAAGCCTGAAACAAGACATGTGCATGAGACCCCGACATATTGGCACTAACATCACAGCACTAAAGCCTGAAACAAGACATGTGCATGAGACCCCGACATATTGGCACTAACATCACGGCACTAAAGCCTGAAACAAGACATGTGTATGAGACCCCGACATATTGGCACTAACATCACGGCACTAAAGCCTGAAACAAGACATGTGCATGAGACCCCGACATATTGGCACTAACATCACAGCACTAAAGCCTGAAACAAGACATGTGCATGAGACCCCGACATATTGGCACTAACATCACAGCACTAAAGCCTGAAACAAGACATGTGCATGAGACCCCGACATATTGGCACTAACATCACGGCACTAAAGCCTGAAACAAGACATGTGCATGAGACCCCGACATATTGGCACTAACATCACGGCACTAAAGCCTGAAACAAGACATGTGCATGAGACCCCGACATATTGGCACTAACATCACGGCACTAAAGCCTGAAACAAGACATGTGCATGAGACCCCGACATATTGGCACTAACATCACGGCACTAAAGCCTGAAACAAGACATGTGCATGAGACCCCGACATATTGGCACTAACATCACAGCACTAAAGCCTGAAACAAGACATGTGCATGAGACCCCGACATATTGGCACTAACATCACGGCACTAAAGCCTGAAACAAGACATGTGCATGAGACCCCGACATATTGGCACTAACATCACAGCACTAAAGCCTGAAACAAGACATGTGCATGAGACCCCGACATATTGGCACTAACATCACGGCACTAAAGCCTGAAACAAGACATGTGTATGAGACCCCGACATATTGGCACTAACATCACGGCACTAAAGCCTGAAACAAGACATGTGCATGAGACCCCGACATATTGGCACTAACATCACAGCACTAAAGCCTGAAACAAGACATGTGCATGAGACCCCGACATATTGGCACTAACATCACAGCACTAAAGCCTGAAACAAGACATGTGCATGAGACCCCGACATATTGGCACTAACATCACAGCACTAAAGCCTGAAACAAGACATGTGCATGAGACCCCGACATATTGGCACTAACATCACGGCACTAAAGCCTGAAAGAAGACATGTGCATGAGACCCCGACATATTGGCACTAACATCACGGCACTAAAGCCTGAAACAAGACATGTGCATGAGACCCCGACATATTGGCACTAACATCACGGCACTAAAGCCTGAAACAAGACATGTGCATGAGACCCCGACATATTGGCACTAACATCACGGCACTAAAGCCTGAAACAAGACATGTGCATGAGACCCCGACATATTGGCACTAACATCACAGCACTAAAGCCTGAAACAAGACATGTGCATGAGACCCCGACATATTGGCACTAACATCACAGCACTAAAGCCTGAAACAAGACATGTGCATGAGACCCCGACATATTGGCACTAACATCACAGCACTAAAGCCTGAAACAAGACATGTGCATGAGACCCCGACATATTGGCACTAACATCACAGCACTAAAGCCTGAAACAAGACATGTGCATGAGACCCCGACATATTGGCACTAACATCACGGCACTAAAGCCTGAAACAAGACATGTGCATGAGACCCCGACATATTGGCACTAACATCACAGCACTAAAGCCTGAAACAAGACATGTGCATGAGACCCCGACATATTGGCACTAACATCACGGCACTAAAGCCTGAAACAAGACATGTGCATGAGACCCCGACATATTGGCACTAACATCAGGGCACTAAAGTCTGAAACAAGACATGTGCATGAGACCCCGACATATTGGCACTAACATCACAGCACTAAAGCCTGAAACAAGACATGTGCATGAGACCCCGACATATTGGCACTAACATCACAGCACTAAAGCCTGAAACAAGACATGTGCATGAGACCCCGACATATTGGCACTAACATCACGGCACTAAAGCCTGAAACAAGACATGTGCATGAGAAACTGACAACACTGCAAGGCCTGAGACATAAGAAAACAACATCACAGATCTGTGAGGCCTCAGACCAGACAAGACCATGAGAAGATGACATCACAGATCTGTGAGGCCTCAGACCAGACAAGACCATGAGAAGATGACATCACAGATCTGTGAGGCCTCAGACCAGACAAGACCATGAGAAGATGACATCACAGATCTGTGAGGCCTCAGACCAGACAAGACCATGAGAAGATGACATCACAGATCTGTGAGGCCTCAGACCAGACAAGACCATGAGAAGATGACATCACAGATCTGTGAGGCCTCAGACCAGACAAGACCATGAGAAGATGACAACACAGATCTGTGAGGCCTCAGACCAGACAAGCCTATGAGAAGATGACATCACAGATCTGTAAAGCCTGGGACCAGACAAGACCATGAGAAGATGACATCACAGATCTGTGAGGCCTCAGACCAGACAAGACCATGAGAAGATGACATCACAGATCTGTGAGGCCTCAGACCAGACAAGACCATGAGAAGATGACACCTGTGAGGCCTGAGACAAGACAAGACCATGAGAAGATGACATCACAGATCTGTGAGGCCTGAGACCAGACAAGACCATGAGAAGAAGAGGACGTCACAGCACTGTAAGGCCTCAGACCAGACAAGACCATGAGAAGATGACATCACAGATCTGTGAGGCCTCAGACCAGACAAGACCATGAGAAGATGACATCACAGATCTGTGAGGCCTCAGACCAGACAAGACCATGAGAAGATGACAACACAGATCTGTGAGGCCTCAGACCAGACAAGCCTATGAGAAGATGACATCACAGATCTGTAAAGCCTGGGACCAGACAAGACCATGAGAAGATGACATCACAGATCTGTGAGGCCTCAGACCAGACAAGACCATGAGAAGATGACAACACAGATCTGTGAGGCCTCAGACCAGACAAGCCTATGAGAAGATGACATCACAGATCTGTAAAGCCTGGGACCAGACAAGACCATGAGAAGATGACATCACAGATCTGTGAGGCCTCAGACCAGACAAGCCTATGAGAAGATGACATCACAGATCTGTAAAGCCTGGGACCAGACAAGACCATGAGAAGATGACATCACAGATCTGTGAGGCCTCAGACCATTCCTCTTACCTTAATCTTATCAAACTCAATCTTGGAGGAGATGTAGATGAGCTCCTCAGTCTGTTTCATGCGTCCGACCTCACGGTTACACTCCTGGATGATCTGCAGGTTCAGGACACGTGGGATATGTTTAGCAGATGATAGTAAATATAATGACGTACGGTAAGTGAAGACACGCCAGTACCTTTGATACGGAATCCAAGGCTTTGCTGGCATTCTGTTCACATTCGGACCCCTCCTCCGTCCTCTTCAATATATTCTGTAGCAGAGGTCAGAAATTATAAAGGTCATGTGACAGACAGGAGGGAGATAACAGGTGGGCCGTATTACAGCACAGCATAGAGGATAGACCACCCCCACCTCGTACCTCTATCAGCATCTTAATACGGGTGATTCTCTGGAAGGGCAGCAGTAGAAAGGACATGAAGGGCAATCTCTGGCACTGGGGCAGCTCCTGTAAGCGGCACAGCAGGGCATGGAACTGAGGGTTCTTCTCCCTGAGAGGAGGAAAGAAATGAGAGATCACTATAGAGCGGACATGGCAGAGTCCATGAGCAAATCAAATGGCGCATTAACTGCAGGGGGGATTATCAACAGGTTCAGAGCCTTTTTAGCTAAAAATGACTGTGGTGCACACCTTTGGTTTTTCACTTTGCAGTGGTTACTAACCTATGTGCGACTTTTCTTTAAAAAGTTGTAAGTTTGTTGCAAAGAACTCAGAATGGGATTATAAAACGGTTAGTGAATGGCATGTGCGTCCCCTAATGTAGACGTGCCAGGAGCATGTGTGCGCCCCCCAATGTAGACGTACCAGGAGCATGTGTGCGCCCCCCAATGTAGACGTGCCTGGAGCATGTGCGCCTCCTCATGTAGACTTACCAGGAGCATGTGTGCATCCCCTAATGTAGACGTGCCAGGAGCATGTGTTAGCCCCCTAATGTAGACGTGCCTGGAGCATGTGCGTCCCCTAATGTAGACGTGCCTGGAGCATGTGCGTCCCCTAATGTAGACGTACCAGGAGCATGTGTGCATCCCCTAATGTAGACGTGCCAGGAGCATGTGTGAGCCCCCTAATGTAGACGTGCCTGGAGCATGTGCGTCCCCTAATGTAGACGTACCAGGAGCATGTGTGCATCCCCTAATGTAGACGTGCCAGGAGCATGTGTGAGCCCCCTAACGTAGACGTGCCTGGAGCATGTGCGTCCCCTAATGTAGACGTGCCAGGAGCATGTATCCACCCCCTAATGTAGACGTGCCTGGAGCATGTGCGCACACTAATGTAGATGTGCCAGGAGCATGTGCGCCCCCCAATGTAGACGTGCCAGGAGCATGCGCATTCCTTAATGTAGACGTGCCTGGAGCATGTGCATCCCTTAATGTAGATGTGCCTGGAGCATGTGCATCCCCTAATGTAGACGTGCCTGGAGCATCTGCGCTCCCTAATATAGACGTGCCTCGAGCATGTGCGTCCCTTAATGTAGACATGCCAGGAGCATGTGAGCCCCCAATGTAGACGTGCCAGGAGCATGTGAGCCCCCTAATGTAGACGTGCCAGGAGCATGTGAGCCCCCTAATGTAGACGTGCCAGGAGCATGTGCGCCCCCTAATGTAGACGTGCCAGGAGCATGTGCGTCCCATAATGTAGATGTGCCAGGAGCATGTGCCCCCCTAATGTAGACTTGCCAGCAAAATGTGCATCTCAAAGTGTAAGCCTTGATCACATCTTCACAAAGTGTAAGCCTTACAACAATGACAGCTTAATGTAGTGGATGAAGGTCCTTACATGAGCTCGCTGTATGTCTTCTCCTGGGAGACCTGGTTACGGACATAATCTATATATACAGAGAAGTGATTTATGGCGTGGTGATATATAATGTCACAGACATCAGATATGATCACATCTTCATCAACCCGCGACTCCAGGTCCATGAGGAACCTTGTGCGTCCCCTAATGTAGACGTGCCAGGAGCATGTGTGCGCCCCCCAATGTAGACGTACCAGGAGCATGTGTGCGCCCCCCAATGTAGACGTGCCTGGAGCACATGCGTCTCCTAATGTAGATGTACCAGGAGCATGTGTGCGCCCCCCAATGTAGACGTGCCTGGAGCACGTGCGTCTCCTAATGTAGACTTACCAGGAGCATGTGTGCATCCCCTAATGTAGACGTGCCAGGAGCATGTGTTAGCCCCCTAATGTAGACGTGCCTGGAGCATGTGCGTCCCCTAATGTAGACGTACCAGGAGCATGTGTGCATCCCCTAATGTAGACGTGCCAGGAGCATGTGTGAGCCCCCTAATGTAGACGTGCCTGGAGCATGTGCGCACACTAATGTAGATGTGCCAGGAGCATGTGCGCCCCCCAATGTAGACGTGCAAGGAGCATGCGCATCCCTTAATGTAGACGTGCCTGGAGCATGTGCATCCCCTAATGTAGACGTGCCTGGAGCATCTGCGCTCCCTAATGTAGACGTGCCTCAGGCATGTGCGTCCCCTAATGTAGACGTGCCTCGAGCATGTGCGTCCCTTAATGTAGACATGCCAGGAGCATGTGAGCCCCCAATGTAGACGTGCCAGGAGCATGTGAGCCCCCTAATGTAGACGTGCCAGGAGCATGTGCGCCCCCTAATGTAGACGTGCCAGGAGCATGTGCGCCCCATAATGTAGATGTGCCAGGAGCATGTGTGCCCCCTAATGTAAATGTGCCAGGAGCATAAGTGCCCCCCTAATGTAGACTTGCCAGCAAAATGTGCATCACAAAGTGTAAGCCTTGATCACATCTTCACAAAGTGTAAGCCTTACAACAATGACAGCTTAATGTAGTGGATGAAGGTCCTTACATGAGCTCGCTGTATGTCTTCTCCTGGTAGACCTGGTTACGGACATAATCTATATATACAGAGAAGTGATTTATGGCGTGGTGATATATAATGTCACAGACATCAGATATGATCACATCTTCATCAACCCGCGACTCCAGGTCCATGAGGAACCTAGAAAGATAATATTACAGTCAATAAATATAACACGGGGTGGGCACTATTAGTCACTACATGTTATACATATAATACGGGGTGGGCACTATTAGTCACTACATGTTATACATATAATACGGGGTGGCCGTAAATGTTGGCACTCCTGAAATTTTTCAAGAAAATTAAGTATTTCTCCCAGGAAAGGATTGCAGCTACACATGTTTTGCTATACACGTTTATTCCTTTTGTGTGTATTCAAAAACAGGGTGACCGTAAGTTCAGGAGTTAGTCAGGCGCAGAGAGGAACCATCAGGGAGCCAGATAAAATCAATGGATTTATTAGATGCAACGCGTTTCGCTGTGCATGCGCAGCTTCATCAGGCATGATTTTGTGTGTATTGGGACTGAATCAAAAAAGGGAGAAAAAAGCAAATTGGACACAATGGGGGAGATTTATCAAAGGATTTAGACTGTTTTTTCTTGTCTAAATTTGTCGCACTGAAAGTCGCAGTCTAAATCTGTGCGACTTTTCTGCGACTTTTGCTCTAGAGGATTTTTAGAATATGATGCATGCAAGTCTATTTTAGACTGAAATGCATTGAAAAATGCATTGGTGCTGAATTTATCAAGTGCGACTTTTCAGCGACAAGTCGCATAGGCTGAAAGTACGCCGAAATGTCAGACCATGTTGGAGCAGGTTTAAATATAGACTAAAGCATAGATCATGCAGTCTGTGCACAGAATTTATCAAGAGCTGTGCGCCATTTGATAAATTAGGTGCACAATAGACCAGACTAACCCTCTGGAGTTTGGTCTATATTGATGCGGGACATAGACAACTTTGATAAATCTCCCCCAATGTCACCAAACTCCATAAATGGTCTGGACAAAATTATTGGCACCCTTAACTTTTGGTTGCACACTCTTTTGAAAAAATAACTGAAATCAGTGTCTTCCTATAACCATCAATAATCTTCTTACACCTCTCAGCCGGAATGTTGGACCACTCTTCCTTTACAAACTGCTCCAGGTCTCTTATTGGACGGCACCTTTTCCCAACAGTAATTATAAGATCTCTCCACAGGTGATCAATGGGATTTAGATCTGGACTCATTGCTGACACTTCAGAACTCTCCAGCGCTTTGTTGTCTCCATTTCTGGGGCTTTTTGACGTATGTTTGGGGTCATTGTCCTGCTGGAAAACCCAAGATCTCGGACACAAACCCAGCTTTCTGACACTGGGCTGTACAGTGCGACCCAAAATCCATTGGTAATCCTCAGATTTCATGAGGTCTTGTACACATTCAAGGCCCCCAGTGCCAGAGGCAGCAAAACAACCCAAAACATCATTGACCTCCCCCATATGTCACTGTATGTACTGTGTTCTTTTCTTTGGAGGCCTCATTCTGTTTTCGGTAAACAGTAGAATGATGGGCTTTACCAAAAAGCTCTATCCTGGTCTCATCTGTCCACAAGACGTTTTCCCAGAAGGATTTTGGCTTACTCAAAATGTAGTCTTGTTTTTTATGTCTAAGTGTCAGCAGTGGGGTCCTCCTGGGTCTCCTCCATAGTGGGGTTCTCCTGGGTCTCCTCCATAGTGGGGTCCTCCCGGGTCTCCTCCATAGTGGGGTCCTCCCGGGTCTCCTCCATAGTGGGGTCCTCCCGGGTCTCCTCCATAGTGGGGGTCCTCCTGGGTCTCCTCCATAGTGGGGTCCTCCCGGGTCTCCTCCATAGTGGGGTCCTCCCGGGTCTCCTCCATAGTGGGGTCCTCCTGGGTCTCCTCCATAGTGGGGTCCTCCTGGGTCTCTTCCATAGTGGGGTCCTCCTGGGTCTCCTCCATAGTGGGGTCCTCCTGGGTCTCCTCCATAGTGGGGTCCTCCTGGGTCTCCTCCATAGTGGGGTCCTCCTGGGTCTCCTCCATAGTGGGGTCCTCCTGGGTCTCCTCCATAGTGGGGTCCTCCTGGGTCTCCTCCATAGTGGGGTACTCCTGGGTCTCCTCCATAGTGGGGTCCTCCTGGGTCTCCTCCATAGTGGGGTCTTCCTGGGTCTCCTCCATAGTGGGGTCCTCCTGGGTCTCCTCCATAGTGGGGTCCTCCTGGGTCTCCTCCATAGTGGGGTCCTCCTGGGTCTCCTCCATAGTGGGGTCCTCCTGGGTCTCCTCCATAGCGTTTCATTTCATTTAATTGTCAACGGATAGTTCGCGCTGACACTGATGCTCCCTGAGCCTGCAGGACAGCTTGAATATCTTTGGAACTTGTTTGGGGCTGCTTATCCACCATCTAGACTATCCTGTGTTGACATCTTTCATCAATTTTTCTCTTCCGTCCACACCCAGGGAGATTATCTACAGTGCCGGGGGTGTAAACTTCTTGATAATGTTGCGCACTGTGGACAAAGGCAAATCTAGATCTCTGGAGATGGACTTGTAACCTTGAGATTGTTGATATTTTTCCAAAATTTTGGTTCTCAAGTCCTCAGATAGTTCTCTTCTCCTCTGTCTGTTGTCCATGCTTAGTGTGACACACACAGACACACAATGCAAAGACTAGGTGAACTTCTCTCCTTTTTATCCGATTTCAGGTGTGATTTTTATATTGCTCACACCTGTTACTTGCCCCCAGGTGAGTATAAAGGAACATCACATGCTGGAAACAATCTTATTTATCCACAATTTTGAAAGGTGCCAATAATTTTGTCCAGACCATTTTTGGAGTTTGGTGACATTATGTCCAATTGGCTTTTTTTCCTCCTTTTTTGGTTTAGTTCCAATACACACAAAGGGAATAAACATGTGTATAGCAAAACCTGTGTTACTGCAATATATATATACACAGAGGAGAGGAGATCTATATATATATATATATATATATATATATATATATATATATATATATATATATATATATATACACAAAGGGAATAAACATGTGTATAGCAAAACGTGTCACTGCAATATATATATACAGAGGAGAGGAGATCTCTATATATATATACAGAGGAGAGGAGATCTATATATATATATATATATATACAGAGGAGAGGAGATCTATATATATATATATATATATATATATATATACAGAGGAGAGGAGATCTATATATATATATACAGAGGAGAGGAGATCTATATATATATATACAGAGGAGAGGAGATCTATATATATATATATATATATATATACAGAGGAGAGGAGATCTATATATATATATATATATATATATATATATATATATATATATATACAGAGGAGAGGAGATCTCTATATATATATACAGAGGAGAGGAGATCTATATATATATATATATATATATACACAGAGGAGAGGAGATCTATATATATATATATACAGAGGAGAGGAGATCTATATATATATATATATACAGAGGAGAGGAGATATATATATATATATATATATACACACACAAAGGGAATAAACATGTGTATAGCAAAACCTGTGTTCCTGCAATATATATATATACAGAGGAGAGGAGATCTATATATATATATATATACAGAGGAGAGGAGATATATATATATATATATATATATATATATATATATATACACACACAAAGGGAATAAACATGTGTATAGCAAAACCTGTGTTCCTGCAATCCTTTCCTGTGAGAAATACTTCATTTTATAGAAAAATTTCATGGGTGCCAACATTTACGGCCATGACTGTATAATACGGGTGAGCAATATTAGTCCCTACACATCATACATATACCGGGTGGGCATTATTAGTCACTACATATCATACATATACCGGGTGGGCACTATTAGTCACTACATATCATACATATACCGGGTGGGCATTATTAGTCACTACATATCATACATATACCGGGTGGGCATTATTAGTCACTACATATCATACATATACCGGGTGGGCACTATTAGTCACTACATATCATACATATACCCGGTGGGCATTATTAGTCACTACATATCATACATATACCGGGTGGGCACTATTAGTCACTACATATCATACATATACCCGGTGGGCATTATTAGTCACTACATATCATACATATACCGGGTGGGCACTATTAGTCACTACATATCATACATATACCGGGTGGGCATTATTAGTCACTACATATCATACATATACCCGGTGGGCATTATTAGTCACTACACATCATACATATACCGGGTGGGCACTATTAGTCACTACATATCATACATATACCGGGTGGGCACTATTAGTCACTACATATCATACATATACCGGGTGGGCATTATTAGTCACTACACATCATACATATACCGGGTGGGCATTATTAGTCACTACATATCATACATATACCGGGTGGGCACTATTAGTCACTACATATCATACATATACCGGGTGGGCATTATTAGTCACTACATATCATACATATACCGGGTGGGCATTATTAGTCACTACATATCATACATATACCGGGTGGGCATTATTAGTCACTACATATCATACATATACCGGGTGGGCACTATTAGTCACTACATATCATACATATACCGGGTGGGCACTATTAGTCACTACACATCATACATATACCAGGTGGGCACTATTATTCACTACATATCATACATATACCGGGTGGGCACTATTAGTCACTACATATCATACATATACCGGGTGGGCACTATTAGTCACTACACATCATACATATACCAGGTGGGCACTATTATTCACTACACATCATACATATACCGGGTGGGCACTATTAGTCACTACATATCATACATATACCGGGTGGGCACTATTAGTCACTACATATCATACATATACCGGGTGGGCACTATTAGTCACTACACATCATACATATACCGGGTGGGCATTATTAGTCACTACACATCATACATATACCAGGTGGGCACTATTAGTCACTACACATCATACATATACCAGGTGGGCACTATTAGTCACTACATATCATACATATACCGGGTGGGCACTATTAGTCACTACATATCATACATATACCGGGTGGGCACTATTAGTCACTACATATCACACATATACCGGGTGGGCATTATTAGTCACTACACATCATACATATACCAGGTGGGCACTATTAGTCACTACATATCATACATATACCAGGTGGGCACTATTAGTCACTACATATCATACATATACCGGGTGGGCACTATTAGTCACTACATATCATACATATACCGGGTGGGCACTATTAGTCACTACATATCATACATATACCAGGTGGGCACTATTAGTCACTACACATCATACATATACATGGTGGGCACTATTAGTCACTACATGTCATACATATACCAGGTGGGCACTATTAGTCACTACATATCATACATATACCGGGTGAGCACTATTAGTCACTACACATCATACATATACCGGGTGGGCACTATTAGTCACTACATATCATACATATACCGGGTGGGCATTATTAGTCACTACATATCATACATATACCGGGTGGGCACTATTAGTCACTACACATCATACATATACCGGGTGAGCACTATTAGTCACTACACATCATACATATACCGGGTGGGCACTATTAGTCACTACATGTCATACATATACCGGGTGGGCACTATTAGTCACTACACATCATACATATACCGGGTGAGCACTATTAGTCACTACACATCATACATATACCGGGTGGGCACTATTAGTCACTACATATCATACATATACCCGGTGGGCATTATTAGTCACTACATATCATACATATACCGGGTGAGCACTATTAGTCACTACACATCATACATATACCAGGTGGGCACTATTAGTCACTACACATCATACATATACCGGGTGGGCATTATTAGTCACTACATATCATACATATACCGGGTGGGCACTATTAGTCACTACACATCATACATATACCGGGTGAGCACTATTAGTCACTACACATCATACATATACCGGGTGGGCACTATTAGTCACTACATGTCATACATATACCGGGTGGGCACTATTAGTCACTACACATCATACATATACCGGGTGAGCACTATTAGTCACTACACATCATACATATACCGGGTGGGCACTATTAGTCACTACATATCATACATATACATGGTGGGCACTATTAGTCACTACATGTCATACATATACCGGGTGGGCACTATTAGTCACTACATATCATACATATACCGGGTGGGCACTATTAGTCACTACATATCATACATATACCCGGTGGGCATTATTAGTCACTACATGTCATACATATACCGAGTGGGCACTATTAGTCACTACATATCATACATATACATGGTGGGCACTATTAGTCACTACATGTCATACATATACCAGGTGGGCACTATTAGTCACTACCCATCATACATATACCAGGTGGGCACTATTAGTCACTACATATCATACATATACATGGTGGGCACTATTAATCACTACATGTCATACATATACCGGGTGGGCACTATTAGTCACTACATATCATACATATACCGGGTGGGCACTATTAGTCACTACATATCATACATATACCGGGTGGGCACTATTAGTCACTACACATCATACATATACCAGGTGGGCACTATTAGTCACTACACATCATACATATACCGGGTGGGCACTATTAGTCACTACATGTCATACATATACCGGGTGGGCATTATTAGTCACTACACATCATACATATACCCGGTGGGCACTATTAGTCACTACACATCATACATATACCGGGTGGGCACTATTAGTCACTACACATCATACATATACCAGGTGGGCACTATTAGTCACTACACATCATACATATACCGGGTGGGCACTATTAGTCACTACATGTCATACATATACCGGGTGGGCATTATTAGTCACTACACATCATACATATACCCGGTGGGCACTATTAGTCACTACACATCATGGTCTCTCACCTCTCGCTCACTTCTTTCACCTTCAGAACATTAGAGAAGAGGATTTTCTTCTCCCTGACCACCAGTGATTCCTGAAGATCCCGATTCCCCAGAAAGTGTTCGGTCAGGACGTTCAGAGAGCGGAGGTACGAGGCCTCAGAGGTTAGAACCTCAAACATACTCTGAAGATGGAGAAACAACATGGCCGACTGAGTGCAACTGTACTGAGGCCAACGACATGAAGCTTAACACCAGTAATTAAGTGACCCCCCCCTTAATATAATACACATGTCGGACATCTTGACTCTCACCTCCTGTATTTTCTTCTCGTCGTTGCTCATACTCTCCAGGACACCGCTCTCGATCACACATGGTAATTCCTGCCACAAGGTGTTGTGGGGAGCTGATGACCTCCGACCTGGTTTCGGGGATCCCCCGGCAGATAGCGGACTCTCCTGTGAGGAGTCATAGCTGGTAAAGCTGCAGTTTCGGGATACTGTCTGTCTCCGGATCTCCTTGTTGATGACGCTTTGGCGGTACGTCTGGTACAGTGGTTCTGCACATAAATACATGTAGTTAGTATCATACATCCATTTACTAAGACCCCACACAGCTCACCAGTACTCACCATCCCGCAAGTGCGATTCCCAGTCTATAGACTTTGGGCTCTTCACAGTCGGTGTCCTAAAGGGAATTATTAGGATGATCAGTTTATCTACGGTATATGATGGCGGCAACAAGAACGGGACAAAAAAACACAACAATAAACACTAACCTGGAAACAGAGCTGTCCGAACAAAAAGCCAAGGAGTCTGAAATAATATGGAATTATAATGTCAGCAAAACACATCTACTATAATACTGCTCCTATATACAAGAATATAACTACTATAATACTGCTCCTATATACAAGAATATAACTACTATAATACTGCTCCTATATACAAGAATATAACTACTATAATACTGCTCCTATATACAAGAATATAACTACTATAATACTGCTCCTATATACAAGAATATAACTACTATAATACTGCCCACTATATACAAGAATATAACTACTATAATACTGCCTCCTATATACAAGAATATAACTACTATAATACTGCTCCTATATACAAGAATATAACTACTATAATACTGCTCCTATATACAAGAATATAACTACTATAATACTGCTCCTATATACAAGAATATAACTACTGTAATACTGCTCCTATATACAAGAATATAACTACTATAATACTGCCTCCTATATACAAGAATATAACTACTATAA
The DNA here is from genome assembly GCF_029499605.1 of Hyla sarda. NCBI lineage: Eukaryota > Metazoa > Chordata > Amphibia > Anura > Hylidae > Hyla > Hyla sarda. The sequence continues at coordinate 72,046 of NW_026608298.1, forward strand.
TACTGCTCCTATATACAAGAATATAACTACTATAATACTGCTCCTATATACAAGAATATAACTATTATAATACTGCTCCTATATACAAGAATATAACTACTATAATACTGCTCCTATATACAAGAATATAACTACTATAATACTGCTCCTATATACAAGAATATAACTACTATAATACTGCTCCTATATACAAGAATATAACTACTATAATACTGCTCCTATATACAAGAATATAACTACTATAATACTGCTCCTATATACAAGAATATAACTACTATAATACTGCCTCCTATATACAAGAATATAACTACTATAATACTGCTCCTATATACAAGAATATAACTACTATAATACTGCTCCTATATACAAGAATATAACTACTATAATACTGCTCTTATATACAAGAATATAACTACTATAATACTGCCTCCTATATACAAGAATATAACTACTATAATACTGCTCCTATATACAAGAATATAACTACTATAATACTGCTCCTATATACAAGAATATAACTATTATAATACTGCTCCTATATACAAGAATATAACTACTATAATACTGCTCCTATATACAAGAATATAACTACTATAATACTGCTCCTATATACAAGAATATAACTACTATAATACTGCTCCTATATACAAGAATATAACTACTATAATACTGCTCCTATATACAGGAATATGACTACTATAATACTGCTCCTATGTACAAGAATATACCTACCATAATACTGCTCCTATATACAAGAATATAACTACTATAATACTGCTCCTATATACAGGAATATAACTACTATAATACAGCTCCTATATACAAGAATATACCTACTATAATACTGCTCCTATATACAGGAATATGACTACTATAATACTGCTCCTATGTACAAGAATATACCTACCATAATACTGCTCCTATATACAAGAATATAACTACTATAATACTGCTCCTATATACAGGAATATAACTACTATAATACAGCTCCTATATACAAGAATATAACTACTATAATACTGCTCCTATATACAAGAATATAACTATTATAATACTGCTCCTATATACAAGAATATAACTACTATAATACTGCTCCTATATACAAGAATATAACTACTATAATACTGCTCCTATATACAAGAATATAACTACTATAATACTGCTCTTATATACAAGAATATAACTACTATAATACTGCTCCTATATACAAGAATATAACTACTATAATACTGCTCCTATATACAGGAATATAACTACTATAATACAGCTCCTATATACAAGAATATACCTACTATAATACTGCTCCTATATACAGGAATATGACTACTATAATACTGCTCCTATGTACAAGAATATACCTACCATAATACTGCTCCTATATACAAGAATATAACTACTATAATACTGCTCCTATATACAGGAATATAACTACTATAATACAGCTCCTATATACAAGAATATACCTACTATAATACTGCTCCTATATACAAGAATATAACTACTATAAGCATTATTGTGTAGGTAAGCATTCAGCATGGGTAATGGTAGAAGTTACCGCTATATGCTATGCACAGATTTTGGCACTCACCACTTGCATCCTCGCCTGACGTTGCGGAGTCTTTCCCCTTATATACGGCCTCTATAGGAAGACTATTGGAGGCCATTTTCTTATCCTTGTCTGTCATCTCCTCCGTGTTACCCAAAGAATACCTTTTTAAAGAACCCTTTCTCAAGAATGGAGGCGGAGCAGGAGGTGGTGGGGGGGCGGCCCCTCTGGGGGGCTTGCTGGGCACTTTAGGAGGCAGCGTTGGTGGAGGCTCTGGCACTTCACACACAGATAGAGGGGGCACTTTGCTCCTGCGGGCCGGCTTCCTGATCTTAGAACGGATCTCTCCTGCTCCTCTTAGAGTCACAGGATCAGAATTTGGACCCTCGTTGGGCTGTAAAGGGTCTTTAGAGTCAATAGAGTCATCTGAACCCCCGACCTCTTTGTCCACCATAGAAATGACGTCAGTAGAGAAGGAGATGCTCTTGTATTTAGGGTTTTTTGGGGCTTCAGGTTGCGGGTCATGTGTTGCCCTATTGGATACAGTAGAAGTCTCTGAATGGTCATTTTCTACAGCAGTCTCTACATGACCAGTGGCTCTGGCTTTCCTATGGTTGGGTGGCCCATGTTTGGGGATCTCTGGGGCATTGCTCGCCCTCTCACATTTTTGGCCCTTTTCTCCCTCACCAGTTGTCTCTTCCCCATTGAAGCTTTCTTCAGCTGTGGATTTGTAAGAAGTCAGGACTACGCTGTTCCTCACTTTCTCTTTTCCCACCCCATCAGCTGAGTCCTGCTGGGATCGCTCCGCGTACTTTAGTGACCGCCGCCTTATCGGGTAACAGGTCCCAACATTCATCTTGTCTTTCAGATGCCAAGAACCCCATTTCCCACCCTCCTCATCCTCATCGTCATTTATAGATAGGACTCTCTGGAAGACCCCGCTGTCATCGGAGGAGTCGGAAGCTTCGTTCACATGAAGGCCCGGAGACACCACTGAGGACTCTGGGAGCCACACCAATACCATCCCAGGTCTCTGTTGATGGCAGGCACAGCAGCACCTAGACGGGCAGGCCGGCCGGGGAAGACAGGACGCCATCTTGGACAATCGCTCATCTGGGTCTTGGAAGAGTTTTGGAGGTAGAGCTAGAAAAAAAATAAAAAAAATTATATAAAAAGACTACACATTATAAACTCCATATTAAAATAAATCTTAAAAAGGAGTATTATGGTATTATTATTATTACCTGTGCCCGGGCTGCAAAACTATACAAAACAAACTTTAACTCACCTGCCTACGTTCCCCCGTTGCTCCAATATCAGGGTCCCGTTCTCCAGTCCCTGTCTCCTTCCGCTTCCTGCGGGTCAGTGAGTCACTATGCCCTCAACGTATCACCGGCTGCAGCGGGACATTACTGCGGCCGGTGATACGCTGAGAGCAGAGTGACTCACCGACCCGCAGGAAGCGGAAGAAGACAGGGACAAGAGAAAGCGACCCAGGGGAACGTAGGCAGGTGAGTTAAAGTTTGTTTTGTTTATTGTTTTGCAGCCCGGGCACAGGTAATAATAAAATCAACCCCACCATAGTACTCCTTTAAAAATGTTCTGACCTCACTGGACTTATATGTCACCTTAGGCTTCTTGCATATCAGCTGGGATCTACACGGACGAGCCGCCCCATCAGGGATCTACACGGACGAGCCGCCCCATCAGGGATCTACACGGACGAGCCGCCCCATCAGGGATCTACACGGACGAGCCGCCCCATCAGGGATCTACACGGACGAGCCGCCCCATCAGGGATCTACACGGACGAGCCGCCCCATCAGGGATCTACACGGACGAGCCGCCCCATCAGGGATCTACACGGACGAGCCGCCCCATCAGGGATCTACACGGACGAGCCGCCCCATCAGGGATCTACACGGACGAGCCGCCCCATCAGGGATCTACACGGACGAGCCGCCCCATCAGGGATCTACACGGACGAGCCGCCCCATCAGGGATCTACACGGACGAGCCGCCCCATCAGGGATCTACACGGACGAGTCACCCATCAGGGATCTACACGGACGAGTCACCCATCAGGGATCTACACGGACGAGTCACCCATCAGGGATCTACACGGACAAGTCACCCATCAGGGATCTACATGGACAAGTCACCCATCAGGGATCTACATGGACAAGTCACCCATCAGGGATCTGCATGGACAAGTCACCCATCAGGGATCTACATGGACAAGTCACCCATCAGGGATCTACATGGACAAGTCACCCATCAGGGATCTACATGGACAAGTCACCCATCAGGGATCTACATGGACATGTCACCCATCAGGGATCTACATGGACAAGTCACCCATCAGGGATCTACATGGACAAGTCACCCATCAGGGATCTACATGGACAAGTCACCCATCAGGGATCTACATGGACGAGCTGCCCCATCAGGGATCTACATGGACGAGCTGCCCCATCAGGGATCTACATGGACCAGCTGCCCCATCAGGGATCTACATTGACCCATCAGGGATCTACATGGACCCATCAGGGATCTACATGGACCCATCAGGGATCTACATGGACCCATCAGGGATCTACATGGACCAGCTGCCCCATCAGGGATCTACATGGACCCATCAGGGATCTACATGGACCCATCAGGGATCTACATGGACGAGTCACCCATCAGGGATCTACATGGACGAGTCACCCATCAGGGATCTACATGGACAAGTCACCCATCAGGGATCTACATGGACAAGTCACCCATCAGGGATCTACATGGACAAGTCACCCATCAGGGATCTACATGGACAAGTCACCCATCAGGGATCTACATGGACAAGTCACCCATCAGGGATCTACATGGACAAGTCACCCATCAGGGATCTACATGGACAAGTCACCCATCAGGGATCTACATGGACAAGTCACCCATCAGGGATCTACATGGACGAGCTGCCCCATCAGGGATCTACATGGACCAGCTGCCCCATCAGGGATCTACATGGACCCATCAGGGATCTACATTGACCCATCAGGGATCTACATTGACCCATCAGGGATCTACATTGACCCATCAGGGATCTACATTGACCCATCAGGGATCTACATGGACCCATCAGGGATCTACATGGACCCATCAGGGATCTACATGGACCCATCAGGGATCTACATGGACCCATCAGGGACCTACATGGACCCATCAGGGACCTACATGGACCCATCAGGGACCTACATGGACCCATCAGGGACCCCAGAGAGAAGAAGTTCTTACACTACAGAGGTTCCACAGTGTGAGCATACCCTAAAGGGCTTGTAACAAGACTTATGGACCATCTTCACGTTCCACCTCATCCTTCTCTTTCTAAGAAAATTGTCTGAACGTTTGACAAAGTTTTTGGTAAAAATTAAAACCCAAGATCTGCAGCATTGGGACGATTAGTGAGGTTCTTAGACTGTACTCGGCACTACGACCAGACTTAGGGGATATAGGATTACGGCCAACATAGCATCAAAGGGGTAAGTGGCCGAAACATCACCATAACCCCCACCCCAGCAAATACATCAATCCCAACACCAAACAACATTACCAACACCACCATCCTAACAAACAAAATCACTAGACACACCCCCTACAACTACAACACCAAACAAACACCCCCACCCCAACAAGAAAAACACCAATCCCACCCGAACTACTACATCACCAACAACAACCACTTTGATGGGGTTTACTCTGTAGGGATTTCTGCACAAAGAGTGAAAGATGGAGAATAGGCCAGTGTAAGGGGGGGGGGGGGGGGGAAGAGTAGGCCAGTGTAAGGGGGGGGGGGGAGGGAGTAGGCCAGTGTAAGAGGGGGGGGGGGAGTAGGCCAGTGTAAGGGGGGGGAGGGAGTAGGCCAGTGTAAGGGGGGGGGGGGAGATAGGTCAGAGTAAGGGTGGGATAATAGGCCAGAGGAGGTTAATCAGTGGCCAAGCAGAAAGTATAGTCCAGGGGGAGAAACCCCACAGTCAGAGGGGTCCAGTCTACAGAGCAATTTCTTCACTTACTGGGCACAAGGGGAAGAATAAAACCGCAGTCCATGGGATCCAGCTCCGGGTCAGCAACTACTCACTCCAATTCTTAATTCGCAGATCCCCTCGGAGGTCTAATTCTCAAATCCATGAGGGCTATCCTCAGCACCCCAACATAAAAACGACTTACAGAGTACTGTAATAACAATCAGGTTCTGTGGGAAGCCACACATCAACTCTCACCAACCAGACTGCTCTACAGGGGCCCCTCCCCCGACCTGGTCATAGACAAAAGGACCCAACCACTGCAACCAGCCGATGTCCAGGTAATAGGTGGTCATCAGGAAAAACTGGAATTCCCTTGATCGGTGCCCATATTCATGTGCAGATTAGCTGAGCAGCCATGACAATAGAACAGCCTTTCCCCTTCATTGTCCATAGACAAGTGGGCCTAAAACATCCCAACTACTACATCACAAAAACCTCAACAACTACAACACCAGACACCCCAACTACTACATCACAAACACCTCAACAACTACAACACCAGACACCCCAACTACTACATCACAAAAACCTCAACAAGTACAACACCAGACACCCCAACTACTACATCACAAACACCTCAACAACTACATTAACACCAAACACCCTAAAAACAACTACACCAACACTAAACACCCCAACTACTACATCACCAATACCAAACCCCTCAACATCACCACACACCCCAACTACTACATCAACACCAAACACCCCAAAAACGAATCCAGCACTAAACACCCCAATGACATCATCACCAACACCAAACTCACAACTAAAACATCACTAACACCTCAACATCACCAGACACCCCAACTACTACATCACAAAACAATCCAACAACATAACCAAAAACCCCAACAACTATCACCAACACCAATTAAACATCCTAACAACTACAACATCAACTCCCAACAACTACAACATTACCAATCACAGACACCAAGCAAAAACCCCAACTACTACAACATCAACTCCCAACAACTACAACATTACCAATCAGACACCAAGCAATAACCCCAACTACTACAACATCAACTCCCAACAACTACAACATTACCAATCAGACACCAAGCAATAACCCCAACTACTACAACATCAACTCCCAACAACTACAACATTACCAATCACAGACACCAAGCAAACTCCCCAACTACTACAACACCACCAACACCAAACACCCCATCAACTACACCACCAACACCAAACAAAAACCCCAACTACTACATTACCCACTATTATTGTGATATTTTTGTTTAATTCTTTTTCTACAGCTTTGGGGTTCCATGCAGAGCAGGGTTCCCCTTTTCTTACACAGCAGAAGAGCAGATATCCCCATTAAACACAGCTGCAGAGCAGAGATCCCCTTTATACACAGCTGCGGATCGGTGCCCCCTTTACTGTATACACAGCAGCGCAGCATGGATCCCCTTCATACACAGCAGAAGAGCAGGGATCCCCTTTATACACAGCAGAAGAGCAGGGATCCCCTTTATACACAGCTATGGATCGGTGCCCCCCTTTACTGTATACACAGCAGCGAAGCATGGATCCCCTTTATACACAGCAGAAGAGCAGGGATCCCCTTTATACACAGCTATGGATCGGTGCCCCCCTTTACTTTATACACAGCAGCGCAGCAGGGATCCCCTTTATATACAGCAGTGCAACAGGGATCCCCTTTACTGTATACACAGCAGCGCAGCAGGGATCCCCTTTATACACAGCAGTCTGTGCGATCACTTTTGACCTAATTTCTTAATTCCAGCCAAGAACTCAGAGGAACGTCTGATTCTTAAATAATCTCCTTATAGTTAATCACTCAGAATATTACAGAAAACCTCCAGATGTGGGAAACTAGCGTCACTTTACTGCTGCTGTAATGTTATTGTAACCATGGAAGGAATGGCGGCCGCTGCCAGACTCCTCTGTTATCTCTATGAGAACAAAAGGATCAGCTGTAATATAACCTGTCCAGTCCTTCTCGGACATCTGCGGTCATGGGGGGGGGGTTCAGCCAACACTCCTCTAAGGCTTTGTTCACATCATGATGCGTCCAGCACGGTATTCAGACCAATACAGGCCTCACTGACTTTAATGGCCCAGAACTTAACTCAGTGTTTCCCAACCAGGGTGTCTTCAGGCTGTCCAGGCATGCTGGGAGTTGTAGTTTTGCAACATCTGGAGGCACCCTGGTTGGGAAACACTGGCTTAACTAGTGACGTCGGTCATTTCCTGCACATATAGAGGTATTGAAATCACCTGAACATAGTCACTAATCTATATCGGAGTTATTAAAGGCAATAAGGCCGGGTCCGTCTATGCTCGTATATGGTGGGATTTCATTTGGAAAGGTTGTCAATGTATATATGCAACAGAGACCGCAGAAAAACAGAATCACTGAGCTATAACCCAGCTTTCCCAGCCCCATCACTGAGCTATAACCCACCTTACCCTGTGCCATCACTGAGCTATAACCCAGCTTTCCCAGCCCCATCACTGAGCTATAACCCACCTTACCCAGCCCCATCACTGAGCTATAACCCACCTTGCCCAGTCCCATCACTGAGCTATAACCCACCTTACCCAGTCCCATCACTGAGCTATAACCCACCTTACCCAGCCCCATCACTGAGCTATAACCCACCTTACCCAGCCCCATCACTGAGCTATAACCCACCTTACCCAGCCCCATCACTGAGCTATAACCCAGCTTAGCCAGTCCCATCACTAAGCGATAACCCACCTTACCCAGTCCCATCACTAAGCGATAACCCACCTTACCCAGCCCCATCACTGAGCTATAACCCACCTTACCCAGCCCCATCACTGAGCTATAACCCACCTTACCCAGCCCCATCACTGAGCTATAACCCACCTTACCCAGCCCCATCACTGAGCTATAACCCACCTTACCCAGCCCCATCACTGAGCTATAACCCACCTTACCCAGCCCCATCACTGAGCTATAACCCACCTTACCCAGCCCCATCACTGAGCTATAACCCACCTTACCCAGCCCCATCACTGAGCTATAACCCACCTTACCCAGCCCCATCACTGAGCTATAACCCACCTTACCCAGCCCCATCACTGAGCTATAACCCACCTTACCCAGCCCCATCACTGAGCTATAACCCACCTTACCCAGTCCCATCACTGAGCTATAACCCACCTTACCCAGTCCCATCACTGAGCTATAACCCACCTTACCCAGCCCCATCACTGAGCTATAACCCACCTTACCCAGCCCCATCACTGAGCTATAACCCACCTTACCCAGCCCCATCACTGAGCTATAACCCACCTTACCCAGCCCCATCACTGAGCTATAACCCACCTTACCCAGCCCCATCACTGAGCTATAACCCACCTTACCCAGCCCCATCACTGAGCTATAACCCACCTTACCCCAGTCCCATCACTGAGCTATAACCCACCTTACCCAGCCCCATCACTGAGCTATAACCCACCTTACCCAGCCCCATCACTGAGCTATAACCCAACTTACCCAGCCCCATCACTGAGCTATAACCCAACTTACCCAGTCCCATCACTGAGCTATAACCCACCTTACCCAGTCTCATCACTGAGCTATAACCCAGTTTACCCAGTCTCATCACTGAGCTATAACCCAGTTTACCCAGTCCCATCACTGATCTATACCTCAGCTTACCCAGTCCAATCACTGAGCTATAACCCACCTTACCCAGCCCCATCACTGAGCTATAACCCACCTTACCCAGTCCAATCACTGAGCTATAACCCAGCTTTCCCTTAGTCCCTACAAAAAAAAGAAAAAAAAGAAAAAAAAACACACACACACACACACTCTCTCTCGCGTTTCAACATATTTATATAGAGCATATTTGGTTGGAGTTTTCAGGTTTATAATGTCATTTTTATAAATGTCAGGATAGGAATATTCCATCTAGCTCTGCTATAATAATACCGCACCCATCTTATCAGTCTACAAGGAAAACACACAGTAACCTATGACCAGTCACCGCCCGACCCGCACCGCTCACTCCACTACATTTCCTGTTCCCACCGATCGGTCTGAAGAGAAGACCAGCGGCGACCTATATGAGACCCCCCCCAAAACTATCTGTATGACCCCCTTCTGCTAGTACCTGTATGACCCCTCCTCCTGCTAGTACCTGTATGACCCCAATAATACCTGTATGACCCCCTCCTGCTAGTATCTGTATGACCCCAATAATACCTGTATGACCTCCTCCTTCTGCTAGTACCTGTATGACCCCAATAATACCTGTATGAACCCCTCCTCCTGCTAGTACCTGTATGACCCCAATAATACCTGTATGACCCCCTCCTCCTGATAGTACCTGTATGACCTCCTCCTCCTGCTAGTATCTGTATGACCCCAATAATACCTGTATGACCCCCTCCTCCTGCTAGTACCTGTATGACCCCAATAATACCTGTATGACCCCCTCCTGCTAGTACCTGTATGACCCCCTCCTCCTGCTAGTACCTGTATGACCCCAATAATACCTGTATGACCTCCTCCTCCTGCTAGTATCTGTATGACCCCAATAATACCTGTATGACCCCCTCCTGCTAGTACCTGTATGACCTCCTCCTCCTGCTAGTACCTGTATGACCTCCTCCTCCTGCTAGTACCTGCATGACCCCAATAATACCTGTATGACCCCCTCCTGCTAGTACCTGTATGACCCCAATAATACCTGTATGACCCCCTCCTGCTAGTACCTGTATGACCCCAATAATACCTGTATGACCCCAATAATACCTGTATGACCCCCTCCTGCTAGTACCTGTATGACCCCAATAATACCTGTATGACCCCCTCCTGCTAGTACCTGTATGACCCCAATAATACCTGTATGACTCCCTCCTGCTAGTACCTGTATGACCCCCCTCCTCCTGCTAGTACCTGTATGACCTCCTCCTCCTGCTAGTACCTGCATGACCCCAATAATACCTGTATGACCCCCTCCTGCTAGTACCTGTATGACCCCAATAATACCTGTATGACCCCCTCCTGCTAGTACCTGTATGACCCCAATAATACCTGTATGACCCCCTCCTGCTAGTACCTGTATGACCCCAATAATACCTGTATGACCCCAATAATACCTGTATGACACCAATAATACCTGTATGACCTCCTCCTGCTAGTACATGTATGACCCCAATAATAGCTGTATGACCCCAATAATAGCTGTATGACCCCTCCTCCTGCTAATACCTGTATGACCCCCAATAATAGCTGTATGACCCCTCCTCCTGCTAGTACCTGTATGACCCCAATAATACCTGTATGACCTCCTCCTCCTGCTAGTACCTGTATGACCCCCTCCTGCTAGTACCTGTATGACCCCCTCCTCCTGCTAGTACCTGTATGACCCCAATAATACCTGTATGACCCCCTCCTTCTGCTAGTACCTGTATGACCCCAATAATACCTGTATGACCCCCTCCTGCTAGTACCTGTATGACCCCAATAATACCTGTATGACCCCCCTCCTCCTGCTAGTACCTGTATGACCCCAATAATACCTGTATGACCCCCTCCTGCTAGTACCTGTATGACCCCAATAATACCTGTATGACCCCCCTCCTCCTGCTAGTACCTGTGTGACCCCCCACACCCTTCCTCTTCTATCTCTGGGGCCTCTAACACTTAATGACTCCCCGCTCACAATAACATAA
>NW_026608298.1:83552-103552 GCF_029499605.1 Hyla sarda
CTATGGTACCATGTTAGTACTGAGGTCATCAGTCTTCTATCTCTATGGTACCATGTTAGTACTGAGGTCATCAGTCTTCTAACATGGTACCATAGAGATAGAAGACTGATGACCTCAGTACTAACATGGTACCATAGAGGTAGAAGAATGATGACCTCCGTACTAACATGGTACCATAGAGATAGAAGACTGATGACCTCAGTACTAACATGGTACCATAGAGATAGAGGACTGATGACCTCAGTACTAACATGGTACCATAGAGGTAGAAGACTGATGACCTTAGCACTAACATGGTACCATAGAGGTAGAGGACTGATGACCTCAGTACCAACATGGCACCATAGAGGTAGAAGACTGATGACCTCAGTACCAACATGGCACCATAGAGATAGAGGACCGATGACCTCAGCACCAACATGGTACCATAGAGGTAGAAGACTGATGACCTCAGCACCAACATGGTACCATAGAGGTAGAAGACTGATGACCTCAGTACCAACATTGTACCATAGAGATAAGTGACCTCAGCACTAACATGGTACCATAGAGATAGAGGACTGATGACCTCAGTACTAACATGGTACCAGAGAGGTAGAGGACCAATGACCTCAGTACTAACATGGTACCATAGAGATAGAGGACTGATGACCTCAGTACTAACATGGTACCAGAGAGGTAGAGGACCAATGACCTCAGTACTAACATGGTACCATAGAGGTAGAGGACCAATGACCTCAGCACCAACATGGTACCATAGAGGTAGAAGACTGATGACCTCAATACCAACATGGCACCATAGAGATAGAGGACCGATGACGTCAGGACCAACATGGTACCATAGAGATAAGTGACCTCAGGACCAACATGGTACCATAGAGATAAGTGACCTCAGCACTAACATGGTAGATGCCTGGTGCCCACATAATACTACAGCATTCTCTCACATACATGCAGCATTATTTTACATCACAGAAATCACTGGACATGAAGCCGTTCCTCCGGTGCCCATGTTACCCACCAGCTACAGAATGTGTCGGCCTCTGTACACGAGACCTCACCCTCATGATCTCCTGTTTACACAGCAGCAGATAATGCCCCCAAGGTGCCAACCTAGCAGGTAACGCTGCCGCTCTGTCTCGGGAGCTCAGTCCTCGCCTCTGGGTAGCGGGATGGAATGCCAGGCACGTTCTGACCTACACCTTAATTCCTCTGTCCAAAGTGCGATGTAAGGAATCCCCCGCTCTAAGGTCTGGTTCACATTACAGAAGTTCACGTGAAATTCAATTCTTAGAAATTTCACCAGGAAATTGCAGTTCAGCAGATTTGCTGGCGCAGCGCAAACTATGGGGGAGATTTATCAGAACCTGTGTAGAGGAAAAGTTTACGAGTTGCCCATAGGCCACCAATCAGCTCGCTTCTTTCATTTTTAACCCCTTAAGGACGCAGGGTTTTTCAGTTTTTGCATTTTCGTTTTTTCCTCCTTACCTTTTAAAAATCTTAACCCTTTCAATTTTCCACCTAAAAATCCATATTATGGCTTATTTTTTGAGTCACCAATTCTACTTTGCAGTGACATTAGTCATTTTACCCAATAATTCACGGCGAAACAGAAAAAAAAAAATCATTGTGCGACCAAATCAAAGAAAAAAATGCCATTTTGTAATTTTTGGGGGCTTCCCTTTCTACGCAGTGCATATTTCGGTAAAAATGACACCTTCTCATTATTCTGTAGGTCCATACGGTTAAAATGATCCCCTACTTATATAGGTTGGATTTTGTCGCACTTCTGGAAAAAAAATCATAACTACACTAAAAATTTAACTTTAAAATCTTCTGACCCCTATAACTTTTTTATTTTTCCATGTACAGGGCGGTATGAGGACTCATTTTTTGCACCGTGATCTGAAGTTTTTAATCGGTATGATTTTAGTTTTGATCGAAATTTTTGATCACTTTTTATAAATTTTTTTAATGGTATAAAAAGTGACCAAAAATACGCTTTTTTGGACTTTGGATTTTTTTTGCGCGTACGCCATTGACCGTGCGGTTTAATTAATGATATATTTTTATAGTTTGGACATTTACGCACGCGGCGTTTATTTTTTTATTTACACTGTTTTATTTTTTTTTATGGGAAAAGGGGGATGATTCAAACTTTTATTAGGGAAGGGGTTAAATGATCTTTATTAACACTTTTTTTTATTGCAATGTTATAGCTCCTATAGGGACCTATAACATTACATACACTGATCTTTTACACAGATCATTGTTATCCCATAGGAGAATATAACACTGCACACACTGATCATTGTTATCCCATAGGAGGCTATAACACTGCACACACTGATCTTTTACATTGATCACTGTTATCCCATAGGGGGCTATAACACTGCACACGCTGATCTCTTATACTGATCATTGTTATCCCATAGGAGTCTATAACACTGCACACACTGATCTTTTACATTGATCACCGTTATCCCATAGGGGGCTATAACAATGCACACGCTGATCTCTTATACTGATCATTGCTATCCCATAGGGGGCTATAACACTGCACGCACTGGTCTTTTACACAGATCACTGGCATGTATTAACACGCCTGTGATCAGTGTTATCGGCGCTTGACTGCTCCTGCCTGGATCTCAGGCAAGGAGCAGTCATTCGTCAATCGGACACCGAGGAGGCAGGTAAGGTCCCTCCCGGTGTCCTGTAAGCTTTTTGGGACGCCGCGATTTCACCGCGGCGGTACCGTACAGCCCGACTGAGCAGCCGGGATAGTTTCACTTTCGCATCAGACGCGGCGGTCAGCTTTGATCGCCGCGTCTGAAGGGTTAATACAGGACATCACCGCGATCGGTGATGTCCTGTATTGGCCGCCGGGACGACCAGATATCACGCGGTGTCACCGCGTGACCCAGCGGCATATCGCGGGAGCCGGCGCAGGATGTAAATATACGTCCTTCGACGTTAAGGAGTTAAAAGGGCCTGTGAAAATTTAAATAAGCGATCTGATTGGTTGCTATGGGCAACTCAGCGACTTTTCCTCTACACAGGTTGTGATAAATCTCCCCCTAAGGGATTTCAGACGTGGACGATCCGCAGCTGAAATTCCACCATTGATCTTGCTCATTCTTCTGAAATACACCCCTGTCTATGGGGAAGGCAATGTACACGCCAATGTACACGCCAATGTACACGCCAATGTACACGCCAATGTACACGCCAATGTACACGCCAATGTACACGCCAATGTACACGCCAATGTACACGCTTCTATTAGTTGGTGAAGGCCACACTAGGAATGTCCGTCCGGAAACTGTAGTGTGAACCAAGCCATAGTCTTCTGAAATGAAGATGGACATATGAGCAGGACTCAGAGGCCATATCCTAGAGCAGTGTTTCCCAACCAGGGTGCCTCAAGCTGTTGCAAAACTACAACTCCCAGCATGCCCGGACAGCCAAAGGCTGTCCGGTCATACTGGGAGTTGTAGTTTTGCAACAGCTTGAGGCACCCGCCATATAGATGTCAAATACTCACGGGGAGGGCAGCTCTGTTCTTCAGGCTTCTTCACTTCTGACTTGATCTCGGTGCTGGGTGGCTCCTCCTTGGTCGTTGGCGGCACCTTGTCCTCTTTTGGCAGGAGAGCTGATGGTTTTGGAGGTAACCGCGGCTGAGGGTCATCACTGCTGCCCCCTGCCGGATCCTTCTGGAAGAGACCAGCGATCTTCTTCACACATACCCCAGATGTAGTTGGCTCGGCAGTAGGTTCTGGGTGATCGGGCTGGCAGGCTGGTGGCACAGGGGCATGCTTGGGGCATGGAGAGGGCTTCTGAGGAGGTTTGGGAGGCAAATGAGGTGGAGGCCGATTTGGCGGTCTGGCTTTTATAATACGGACAGGCTTCTGGGAGAGGGGAATGGGGGGTGGCAGAGCATCGGTGGCTGACATGGCGGCAGCGTGGTCAGAGGAGGGCAGAGGGCATCATGGAGGAATCTGGAAGAAAAGGAGGAGAAGATTATAAACTCCAGAGAAGACTCACAAGATAATAAAAACATATACCTAAGATGTATCCCGCCTCACTATGAAACCACCTAAGATGTATCCCGCCTCACTATGAAACCACCTAAGATGTATCCCGCCTCACTATGAAACCACCTAAGACGTATCCCGCCTCACTATGAAACCACCTAAGACGTATCCCGCCTCACTATGAAACCACCTAAGACGTATCCCGCCTCACTATGAAACCACCTAAGACGTATCCCGCCTCACTATGAAACCACCTAAGACGTATCCCGCCTCACTATGAAACCACCTAAGACGTATCCCGCCTCACTATGAAACCACCTAAGACGTATCCCGCCTCACTAAGAAACCACCTAAGACGTATCCCGCCTCACTAAGAAACCACCTAAGACGTATCCCGCCTCACTAAGAAACCACCTAAGACGTATCCCGCCTCACTTTGAAAACCATCTAAGATGTATCCCGCCTCACTATGAAACCACCTAAGATGTATCCCGCCTCACTATGAAAAACCACCTAAGATGTATCCTGCCTCACTATGAAAACCACCTAAGATGTATCCCGCCTCACTATGAAAAACTACCTAAGGTGTATCCCGCCTCACTATGAAAAACTACCCAAGGTGTATCCCGCCTCACTATGAAACCACCTAAGATGTATCCCGCCTCACTATGAAAACCACCTAAGATGTATCCCGCCTCACTATGAAAACCATCTAAGATGTATCCCGCCTCACTATGAAACCACCTAAGATGTATCCCGCCTCACTATGAAAAACCACCTAAGATGTATCCTGCCTCACTATGAAAACCACCTAAGATGTATCCCGCCTCACTATGAAACCACCTAAGATGTATCCCGCCTCACTATGAAAAACTACCTAAGGTGTATCCCGCCTCACTATGAAAAACTACCCAAGGTGTATCCCGCCTCACTATGAAACCACCTAAGATGTATCCCGCCTCACTATGAAAACCACCTAAGATGTATCCCGCCTCACTATGAAAACCACCTAAGATGTATCCCGCCTCACTATGAAAACCACCTAAGATGTATCCCGCCTCACTATGAAAACCACCTAAGAAGTATCCCGCCTCACTATGAAAACCACCTAAGATGTATCCCGCCTCACTATGAAAACCACCTAAGATGTATCCCGCCTCACTATGAAAACCACCTAAGATGTATCCCGCCTCACTATGAAAACCACCTAAGATGTATCCCGCCTCACTATGAAAACCACCTAAGATGTATCCCGCCTCACTATGAAAACCACCTAAGATGTATCCCGCCTCACTATGAAAACCACCTAAGATGTATACTGCCTCACTATGAAAACCACCTAAGATGTATCCCGCCTAAGATGTATCCCGCCTCACTATGAAAACCACCTAAGATGTATCCCGCCTCACTATGAAACCACCTAAGATGTATCCCGCCTCACTATGAAACCACCTAAGATGTATCCCGCCTCACTATGAAACCAGATGTAAACCACCTAATATATTAACATGATAATTTATCCAAAAAGACAAACCACTGCAGCACAAATTATGAAAAGCAAAAGAGGAGCTTCATTCCATCACAGATTTGCAATTTTTCGGCTGCTCTATAACTGAAGCTTGAGAGAGGTTTTTATTGTGTCAGAAAAGTGTCAAGTCCATGATGGAATAAAGCTAGACTTTTCTATAATTTTCTTTTTATAATTCCTGAGTGCTGCAGTGGTTCTTATGGCATCTTCATTTGGGACCCGAGACCTGGACCCTTCACTGGTTTGCACCTGGACTCCTTAAAAGGAGTGCCAGAAAGTTAAAACAGATTTGTAAATCACTTCTATTAAAAAAAATCTTAATCCTTCCAGTACTTATTAGCTGCTGAATACTACAGAGGAAATTCTTAACTATTTTGGAACACAGAGCTCTCTGCTGACATCATGACCACAGTGCTCTCTGCTGACATCTCTGTCCATAGTAGGAGAAAATCCCCATAGAAAACATGGGCTGCTGTGGACATTTCCTAAAATGGACAGAGATGTCAGCAGAGAGCACTGTGGTCGTGATGTCAGCAGAGAGCTCTGTGTTCCAAAAAGAAAACCATTTCCTCTGTAGTATTCAGCAGCTAATAAATACTGGAAGAATTAAGATTTTTTTAATAGAAGTCATTTACAAATATGTTTAACTTTCTGGCACCAAAAGATTTAAAAAAAAAAAAAAAAAAAGGTTTCCACCGGAGTACCCCTTTAAGTACATTGAGTGGTGTGCTGCTGCTTCTATGTCTTTTTATATACAATATATAATTCCCTCATCAAATAATACCCATAACTACCTCCTATCATCAATACAGAAAGATATGAAGATTATATAATATTGCTTAATCCTCATCAAATAATACCCATAATTAATGCCTAGCATCATTACAGAAAAAAAATAAATGATATATATATATATATAAACACACACACACACACACTGGTCCTCATTTACTATTGCAAACCCGACATGTCGGGTTGTGCGCCAGATTCTGTCTGCGCCAGATTTTGAAAAAAAAAAACCTAACTCTCCATTTTGCTAAAACTCAAAAAAGGGACGAGGCCGCCGGGAAAAGGGGGCGTGGTCTCTGAAAAGGGGCGTGTTCACAACATTTTCACAAAAACCATCATATTTACTAAGGTTTCCACAGAAAATGTGGTGGATTTGAGCCGAGGAAAACCCGACAGATCAGAGGAGGTGTAAAAAAAAAAAGCAAAATGTAGGGAAAGTGGAAAATGTAGGAAACCTTAGAAAATACAGTGGAAAAAAAATTGTAGGGAAATAAAACCCCCAAAGAAACCTACACAACACTATTAGTAAATCAGGGCCAGTGTATCAGAACGTCTTGAAAATAAACTATACTCTTGAAGTATTCATACCCTTTACTATGACATTTAACATATGTATTCATACCCCCCTTACCCAGGACTTAGCTGAAGCCCCAGAGATTACGGTCTTCTTGGCCACAATATAGAAGTGAAGAAGAATCCCTTGGAATATGGCGCTGCAGACTAATAGATGAATGAGGCGGATGCCAGAGATAGTTTGTAGTAGTCCTCAGCAGGACAGTTTATGGAACAAAAATAATAGACAGGATTACGCGTTTTGGGAGGAGCCCTTACTGATCTGAGGAAGGGAAGGCTCTTCCCAAAACGCATAATCCTGTCTTATTATTTTTGTTCTATAAACTGTCCTGCTGAGGACTACTACAAACTATCTCTGGCATCCGCCTCATTCATCCATTAGAGTCTCTAGTGCCATATTCCAAGGGGTTCTTCTTCGCTTCTACCTACCTCTCCAGGACGACTGTTGTCTTCTCCTGCAACCCACTGGCTGAGCAGCGACTCGCACCCATTTGTACCCCGATGCTTTCTGGGGTGATATGCGCATTTATATACTTTCTAAGGTGAGCGGCCATCTATAAGCTCTGTGGCCCCCCCCCCCCCCAATAATCTACCGCTCGCTAAGGGTATTACACGAGGCGCCATCCGTCGGTCCTTTGTTCTTTTATTTCCACAGATTCTTGGCCACAAGGTTTACACACCTGTATTTGGGGATTTTCTTCTCTGCAGATCCTCTCAGCTCTGTCAGGTTGGATGGGACGGTCGGTGAAGCCATTTTTAGGTCTCTCCAGAGATGGACCATTGGGTATTCACAGAATTGTCCCTAAGCTGCTCCTGTGTTGTCCTGGTTGTGTGATTAGGGTCATTGTCTTGTTGTAAAGTGAAAAACCACCTCAATCTGAGGTCCAGAGCACTGATCAGGTTTTTCAATAAGAATATTTCTCTACTTTGCTCCATTCAGCTTTCCCTCAACCCTGACCATTCTCCCTGGTTTCTCCATGATCACTGTAGGGATGGTATTGGGCAGGTGATGGGCAGTACCTGGTTTCCTCCAGACATGATGTTGCCCCCACCATGATCACTGTAGGGATGATATTGGGCAGGTGATGGGCAGTACCTGGTTTCCTCCAGACATGATGCGCCCCCCCCACCATGATCACTGTAGGGATGGTATTGGGCAGGTGATGGGCAGTACCTGGTTTCCCCCAGACATGATGCTGCCCCCCCCCCCCCCACCATGATAACTGTAGGGATGGTATTGGGCAGGTGATGGGCAGTGCCTGGTTTCCTCCAGACATGATGCTGCCCCCACCATGATCACTGTAGGGATGGTATTGGGCAGGTGATGGGCAGTGCCTGGTTTCCCCCAGACATGATGCTGCCCCCACCATGATCACTGTAGGGATGGTATTGGGCAGGTGATGGGCAGTGCCTGGTTTCCTCTATACATGATGCTGCCCCCACCATGATCACTGTAAGGATGGTATTGGGCAGGTGATGGGCAGTGCCTGGTTTCCTCCAGACATGATGCTGCCCCCACCATGATCACTGTAGGGATGGTATTGGGTAGGTGATGGGCAGTACCTGGTTTCCCCCAGACATGATGCTGCCCCCACCATGATCACTGTAGGGATGGTATTGGGCAGGTGATGGGCAGTGCCTGGTTTCCCCCAGACATGATGCTGCCCCCACCATGATCACTGTAGGGATGGTATTGGGCAGGTGATGGGCAGTGCCTGGTTTCCTCCAGACATGATGCTGCCCCCACCATGATCACTGTAGGGATGGTATTGGGTAGGTGATGGGCAGTACCTGGTTTCCCCCAGACATGATTCTGCCCCCACCATGATCACTGTAGGGATGGTATTGGGCAGGTAATGGGCAGTGCCTGGTTTCCCCCAGACATGATGCTGCCCCCACCATGATCACTGTAGGGATGGTATTGGGCAGGTGATGGGCAGTACCTGGTTTCCCCCAGACATGATGCTGCCCCCACCATGATCACTGTAGGGATGGTATTGGGCAGGTGATGGGCAGTACCTGGTTTCCCCCAGACATGATGCTGCCCCCACCATGATCACTGTAGGGATGGTATTGGGCAGGTGATGGGCAGTGCCTGGTTTCCTCTATACATGATGCTGCCCCCACCATGATCACTGTAGAGATGGTATTGGGCAGGTGATGGGCAGTGCCTGGTTTCCTCCAGACATGATGCAGCCCCCACCATGATCACTGTAGGGATGGTATTGGGCAGGTGATGGGCAGTGCCTGGTTTCCCCCAGACATGATGCTGCCCCCACCATGATCACTGTAGGGATGGTATTGGGCAGGTGATGGGCAGTGCCTGGTTTCCCCCAGACATGATGCTGCCCCCTCCATGATCACTGTAGGGATGGTATTGGGCAGGTGATGGGCAGTGCCTGGTTTCCTCCAGACATGATGCTGCCCCCACCATGATCACTGTAGGGATGGTATTTGGCAGGTGATGGGCAGTGCCTGGTTTCCCCCAGACATGATGCTGCCCCCACCATGATCACTGTAGGGATGGTATTGGGCAGGTGATGGGCAGTACCTGGTTTCCTCCAGACATGATGCTGCCCCCACCATGATCACTGTAGGGATGGTATTGGGCAGGTTAAGAGCAGTGCCTGGTTTCCCCCAGACATGATGCTGCCCCCACCATGATCACTGTAGGGATGGTATTGGGCAGGGGATGGGCAGTACCTGGTTTTCCCCAGACATGATGCTGCCCCCACCATGATCACTGTAGGGATGGTATAGGGCAGGTGATGGGCTGTACCTGGTTTCCTCCAGACATGATGCTGCCCCCACCATGATCACTGTAGAGATGGTATTGGGCAGGTGATGGGCAGTGCCTGGTTTCCTCTATACATGATGCTGCCCCCACCATGATCACTGTAGGGATGGTATTGGGCAGGTGATGGGCAGTGCCTGGTTTCCCCCAGATATGATGCTGCCCCCACCATGATCACTGTAGGGATGGTATTGGGCAGGTGATGGGCAGTGCCTGGTTTCCCCCAGATATGATGCTGCCCCCACCATGATCACTGTAGGGATGGTATTGGGCAGGTGATGGGCAGTGCCTGGTTTCCTCCAGACATGATGCTGCCCCCACCATGATCACTGTAGGGATGGTATTGGGCAGGTGATGGGCTGTACCTGGTTTCCTCCAGACATGATGCTGCCCCCACCATGATCACTGTAGGGATGGTATTGGGCAGGCGATGGGCAGTGCCTGGTTTCCCCCAGACATGATGCTGCCCCCACATGATCACTGTAGGGATGGTATTGGGCAGTGCGTGGTGGAGGCTGCAGTGATGGTTTGGGACCATGTACAAAGAATCTTTGGGGCTCAGTGACCATTGATTCTTGGTGCCTTTTCTTTCCAAGACCCTTCTCCCCCGATTACTTAGTTACTAGGAAGGGTCCTGGTTGTTCCTTCTTCTTCCATGTAAGAATTGTAGAGACCTCTGAGCTCTCCGGAGCTTTCAATGCAGCAGAAATGTCTTTTCCTCTTCTTCAGATCTGTGGCTCCACACAATCCTGTTTCTCTAAGCTCTACAGGCAGTTATTTCCTTCTCATGGTGTTTGCTCTGATATACATTGTCGGCTGTGAGATCTTATATAGACAGGGCTGTGTCTGAGCTCTACAGGCAGTTATTTTCTCCTCATAGTGTTTGCTCTGATATACATTATATAGACAGGGCTGTGTCTGAGCTCTACATGCAGTTATTTCCTCCTCATGGTGATTGCTCTGATATACATTGTCAGCTGTGAGATCTTATATAGACAGGTCGGTGTCTGAGCTCTACAGGCAGTTATTTCCTCCTCATGGTGTTTGCTCTGATATACATTGTCAGCTGTGAGACCTTATATAGACAGGTCGGTGTCTGAGCTCTACAGGCAGTTCTTTCCTCCTCATGGTGATTGCTCTGATATACATTATATACTCAGGGCCGTGTCTTGTCCAATCAGATGAATTTACCTCAGGTGACTCCGATCAAGGTGGAGAAACATCTCAGAGATGTTCAAGAGAAATGGGAGGAGCCAGAGAGACATCATGTGTCCTAGTAAAGGGTATGAATACTTTGTCGTGCAGTCCCCAGACCGGCACAGACAGTACACGCAGGGATCTCGGATGGGACGAGGATGTCGCTCTGTTATTTCCTGAGCTGAGGGAAGTGCGGAGCTTCCTCCTCCAGATTATATTATCAGGACGTCTGGTCCGAGTGCCCATGATCCAATGGGGACCTCAGTATAATACAGAGAGCGCGGGATGTAATAGAGAGAGAGCGCGGAATGTAATATACAGAGAGAGCGCGGAATGTAATATACAGAGAGAGCGCGGGATGTAATATACAGAGAGAGGCCGGGATGTAATATAGAGAGAGAGCCCGGGATGTAATATAGAGAGAGAGCCCGGGATGTAATATAGAGAGAGAGCGCGGGATGTAATATACAGAGAGAGGGCGGCATGTAATATACAGAGAGAGGGCGGCATGTAATATACAGAGAGAGCGCGGCATGTAATATACAGAGAGAGCGCGGGATGTAATATACAGAGAGAGCGCGGAATGTAATATACAGAGAGAGCGCGGAATGTAATATACAGAGAGAGCGCGGAATGTAATATACAGAGAGAGCGCGGGATGTAATATACAGAGAGAGCGCGGGATGTAATATACAGAGAGAGCGCGGGATGTAATATACAGAGAGAGCGCGGGATGTAATATACAGAGAGAGCGCGGGATGTAATATACAGAGAGAGCGCGGGATGTAATATACAGAGAGAGCGCGGGATGTAATATACAGAGAGAGCGCGGGATGTAATATACAGAGAGAGCGCGGGATGTAATATACAGAGAGAGCGCGGGATGTAATATACAGAGAGAGCGCGGGATGTAATATACAGAGAGAGCGCGGGATGTAATATACAGAGAGAGCGCGGGATGTAATATACAGAGAGAGCGCGGGATGTAATATACAGAGAGAGCGCGGGATGTAATATACAGAGAGAGCGCGGGATGTAATATACAGAGAGAGCGCGGGATGTAATATACAGAGAGAGCGCGGGATGTAATATACAGAGAGAGCGCGGGATGTAATATACAGAGAGAGCGCGGGATGTAATATACAGAGAGAGCGCGGGATGTAATATACAGAGAGAGCGCGGGATGTAATATACAGAGAGAGCGCGGGATGTAATATACAGAGAGAGCGCGGGATGTAATATACAGAGAGAGCGCGGGATGTAATATACAGAGAGAGCGCGGGATGTAATATACAGAGAGAGCGCGGGATGTAATATACAGAGAGAGCGCGGGATGTAATATACAGAGAGAGCGCGGGATGTAATATACAGAGAGAGCGCGGGATGTAATATACAGAGAGAGCGCGGGATGTAATATACAGAGAGAGCGCGGGATGTAATATACAGAGAGAGCGCGGGATGTAATATACAGAGAGAGCGCGGGATGTAATATACAGAGAGAGCGCGGGATGTAATATACAGAGAGAGCGCGGGATGTAATATACAGAGAGAGCGCGGGATGTAATATACAGAGAGAGCGCGGGATGTAATATACAGAGAACCCGGGATGTAATATAGAGAGAACCCGGGATGTAATATACAGAGAGAGCGCGGGATGTAATATACAGAGAGAGCGCGGGATGTAATATACAGAGAACCCGGGATGTAATATACAGATAGAGCGCGGGATGTAATATACAGAGAGAGCGCGGGATGTAATATACAGAGAGAGCGCGGGATGTAATATACAGAGAGAGCGCGGGATGTAATATACAGAGAGAGCGCGGGATGTAATATACAGAGAGCCCGGGATGTAATATACAGAAAGAGCGCGGGATGTAATATACAGAGAGAGCGCGGGATGTAATATACAGAGAGAGCGCGGGATGTAATATACAGAGAGAGCGCGGGATGTAATATACAGAGAGAGCGCGGGATGTAATATACAGAGAGAGCGCGGGATGTAATATACAGAGAGAGCGCGGGATGTAATATAGAGAGAACCCGGGATGTAATATACAGAGAGAGCGCGGGATGTAATATACAGAGAGAGCGCGGGATGTAATATACAGAGAGAGCGCGGGATGTAATATACAGAGAGAGCGCGGGATGTAATATACAGAGAGAGCGCGGGATGTAATATACAGAGAGAGCGCGGGATGTAATATACAGAGAGAGCGCGGGATGTAATATACAGAGAGAGCGCGGGATGTAATATACAGAGAGAGCGCGGGATGTAATATACAGAGAGAGCGCGGGATGTAATATACAGAGAGAGCGCGGGATGTAATATACAGAGAGAGCGCGGGATGTAATATACAGAGAGAGCGCGGGATGTAATATACAGAGAGAGCGCGGGATGTAATATACAGAGAGAGCGCGGGATGTAATATACAGAGAGAGCGCGGGATGTAATATAGAGAGAACCCGGGATGTAATATACAGAGAGAGCGCGGGATGTAATATAGAGAGAGAGGGCGGGATGTAATATACAGAGAGAGGGCGGCATGTAATATACAGAGAGAGGGCGGCATGTAATATACAGAGAGAGGGCGGCATGTAATACAGAGAGAGCGCGGGATGTAATATACAGAGAGAGCGCGGGATGTAATATACAGAGAGAGCGCGGGATGTAATATACAGAGAGAGCGCGGGATGTAATATACAGAGAGAGGGCGGCATGTAATATACAGAGAGAGGGCGGCATGTAATATACAGAGAGAGCCCGGGATGTAATATACAGAGAGAGCGCGGGATGTAATATACAGAGAGAGCGCGGGATGTAATATACAGAGAGAGCGCGGGATGTAATATAGAGAGAACCCGGGATGTAATATAGAGAGAACCCGGGATGTAATATACAGAGAGAGCGCGGGATGTAATATAGAGAGAGAGGGCGGGATGTAATATACAGAGAGAGAGCGGGATGTAATATACAGAGAGAGGCCGGGATGTAATATAGAGAGAGAGGGCGGCATGTAATATAGAGAGAGAGCCCGGGATGTAATATAGAGAGAGAGCGCGGGATGTAATATACAGAGAGAGGGCGGGATGTAATATAGAGAGAGAGCGCGGGATGTAATATACAGAGAGAGGGCGGCATGTAATATAGAGAGAGAGCCCGGGATGTAATATACAGAGAGAGCCCGGGATGTAATATACAGAGAGAGCCCGGGATGTAATACACAGAGAGCCCGGGATGTGATATACAGAGAGAGCGCGGGATGTAATATACAGAGAGAGCGCGGGATGTAATATACAGAGAGAGCGCGGGATGTAATATACAGAGTGCCTGGGATGTAATACACAGAGAGCCCGGGATGTGATATACAGAGAGCCTGAGGATGTAATATACAGAGAGCCCGGGATGTTATATAAGGGGTGGGGGGGGGGTTATGTGAGGTTTCTCCTCGGAGACAGGAAAGGCGTTATCGTCTCCTAATATCGTGGAGGAAAAGCTGCAGATTTCAGACGGCTGGGAGGAAGGGATCCAGAGTAATACAGGAGTATATATCACAGTCCTGTACCTCACTATAAGGTGATGACATCACAGTCCTGTCCCTCAGTATAAGGTGATGACATCACAGTCCTGTCCCTCACTATAAGGTGATGACATCACAGTCCTGTCCCTCACTATAAGGTGATGACATCACAGTCCTGTCCCTCACTATAAGGTGATGACATCACAGTCCTGTCCCTCACTATAAGGTGATGACATCACAGTCCTGTCCCTCACTATAAGGTGATGACATCACAGTCCTGTCCCTCACTATAAGGTGATGACATCACAGTCCTGTCCCTCACTATAAGGTGATGACATCACAGTCCTGTCCCTCACTATAAGGTGATGACATCACAGTCCTGTCCCTCACTATAAGGTGATGACATCACAGTCCTGTCCCTCACTATAAGGTGATGACATCACAGTCCTGTCCCTCACTATAAGGTGATGACATCACAGTCCTGTCCCTCACTATAAGGTGATGACATCACAGTCCTGTCCCTCACTATAAGGTGATGACATCACAGTCCTGTCCCTCACTATAAGGTGATGACATCACAGTCCTGTCCCTCACTATAAGGTGATGACATCACAGTCCTGTCCCTCACTATAAAGGTGATGACATCACAGTCCTGTCCCTCACTATAAGGTGATGACATCACAGTCCTGTCC
Source organism: Hyla sarda (assembly GCF_029499605.1). Classification (NCBI taxonomy): domain Eukaryota; kingdom Metazoa; phylum Chordata; class Amphibia; order Anura; family Hylidae; genus Hyla; species Hyla sarda. Next base: position 98,681 of record NW_026608298.1, read on the forward strand.
CTCACTATAAGGTGATGACATCACAGTCCTGTCCCTCACTATAAGGTGATGACATCACAGTCCTGTCCCTCACTATAAGGTGATGACATCACAGTCCTGTCCCTCACTATAAGGTGATGACATCACAGTCCTGTACCTCAGTATAAGGTGATGACATCACAGTCCTGTCCCTCACTATAAATTCAGATGCCACCTTTAGGTTGTGTTCACACGTACAGTATCCTGCACAGATTTGAAGCGGTCATCAATCATTTCGTTTTCTGCAGCATTAAATCTTTGCAGGACACTGTAGGTGTGAACAGAAACTTAATCTATATTGTGGTCTCACACTGGACTGACCAGGTCTTTGCGCACTGTATAGGGCTCATTTTACAGCTGTTGTAATTTATTTTATTTTGTTTCAAATAAAACAGTTTTTAGATTAAAAAAATAAATAAAAAAAATCCCAGAGACCAAGACCCTCACTAATATAACAAGTAAAATATAGAAAAATCATGTAGGAAACTGCATAGTACCAGGAATGTCACTGTGTATAATGGATGAAATACCTGACAGAAGTACATCCGCCTCTACAAACAATTCCTGGGAGAGACACTATAATCCTGACGTGTTTCTCCCCTTTTTATCATCAGGGGATCAACACAGGACGAAGCGCACAGCAGTCACATAGCACCCGTGTTGTGGAGGCTGTCTGTATTTTGGTTCAGGGTTTGGACAGGACAGAGGAGGTTAGGGGGCCACCGGCCATCATCCAGCTGAGTGAGACCCCGCGATTGTCCAAATCCGCTCCCCTGAACTCCCCCCACAACCAAAATTGTTGCACTTTAAATCCTGAGAACAACTTTGATTGCAGGATATAAAGGGTTAAAGGACACCGGCAGCGTTATCCACAGGATAGGGGATAAGTGTTTGAAGGGGGTCCGAATGCAGGGACCCCCGTGATCTCCCGCACAGGGCCCTGACACACCTCCTCCATGTAGTTCTACGGGAGAGGCGGGGATGCAGCGTTCGTGCCTCCCCCATAGAGCTGTATGGGGAGGGGGCGTCCCATCGACCTCAGTAAGTCGGACCAGCAGTTGGACCCCCGCGATCAAACACTTATCCCCTATCCTGTATTTTCACCGGAGTACCCCTTTAATGTTGCCCGTCAACACAACCACTGAATAAATGAACATAAAGAGTGTAAGAAACCAGACTCCAAAAATACGTGAAACATCAGGAAGGAGACATTTCTGAGAGGTAAACTTAACCCCTCGTGGGCGCAGGGATTCTTTATTTTTGCCCTTTTGTTATTGTTATGATGGAGAACAGTGAGCGGTCCCTGCAGCAGGTGACGACATCATTATAAGGTTATGACATCACAGTGATGTCACCAGGTCCTGTACATTATTATAAGGTTATGACATCACAGTGATGTCACCGGGTCCTGTACATTATTATAAGGTTATGACATCACAGTGATGTCACCAGGTCCTGTACATTATAAGGTTATGACATCACAGTGATGTCATCAGGTCCTGTACATTATTATAAGGTTATTACATCACAGTGATGTCACCGGGTCCTGTACATTATTATAAGGTTATGACATCACAGTGATGTCACCAGGTCCTGTACATTATTATAAGGTTATGACATCACAGTGATGTCACCAGGTCCTGTACATTATTATAAGGTTATGACATCACAGTGATGTCACCAGGTCCTGTACATTATTATAAGGTTATGACATCACAGTGATGTCACCGGGTCCTGTACATTATTATAAGGTTATTACATCACAGTGATGTCACCAGGTCCTGTACATTATTATAAGGTTATTACATCACAGTGATGTCACCAGGTCCTGTACATCATTATAAGGTTATTACATCACAGTGATGTCATCAGGTCCTGTACATTATTATAAGGTTATGACATCACAGTGATGTCATCAGGTCCTGTACATTATTATAAGGTTATGACATCACAGTGATGTCATCAGGTCCTGTACATTATTATAAGGTTATTACATCACAGTGATGTCATCAGGTCCTGTACATTATTATAAGGTTATTACATCACAGTGATGTCATCAGGTCCTGTACATTATTATAAGGTTATTACATCACAGTGATGTCATCAGGTCCTGTACATTATAAGGTTATGACATCACAGTGATGTCACCGGGTCCTGTACATTATAAGGTTATGACATCACAGTGATGTCATCAGGTCCTGTACATTATTATAAGGTTATTACATCACAGTGATGTCATCAGGTCCTGTACATTATTATAAGGTTATTACATCACAGTGATGTCATCAGGTCCTGTACATTATTATAAGGTTATGACATCACAGTGATGTCACCAGGTCCTGTACATCATTATAAGGTTATTACATCACAGTGATGTCACCGGGTCCTGTACATTATTATAAGGTTATGACATCACAGTGATGTCACCGGGTCCTGTACATTATTATAAGGTTATGACATCACAGTGATGTCACCAGATCCTGTACATTATTACAAGGTTATGACATCACAGTGATGTCACCAGGTCCTGTACATCATTATAAGGTTATTACATCACAGTGATGTCACCAGGTCCTGTACATCATTATAAGGTTATTACATCACAGTGATGTCACCAGGTCCTGTACATTATTATAAGGTTATGACATCACAGTGATGTCACCAGGTCCTGTACATTATTATGAGGTTATGACATCACAGTGATGTCACCAGGTCCTGTACATTATTATAAGGTTATTACATCACAGTGATGTCACCAGGTCCTGTACATTATTATAAGGTTATGACATCACAGTGATGTCACCAGGTCCTGTACATTATTATAAGGTTATGACATCACAGTGATGTCACCAGGTCCTGTACATCATTATAAGGTTATGACATCACAGTGATGTCACCAGGTCCTGTACATCATTATAAGGTTATGACATCACAGTGATGTCACCAGGTTCTGTACATTATTATAAGGTTATGACATCACAGTGATGTCACCAGGTCCTGTACATTATTATAAGGTTATTACATCACAGTGATGTCACCAGGTCCTGTACATCATTATAAGGTTATTACATCACAGTGATGTCACCAGGTCCTGTACATTATTATAAGGTTATTACATCACAGTGATGTCACCAGGTCCTGTACATCATTATAAGGTTATTACATCACAGTGATGTCACCAGGTCCTGTACATTATTATAAGGTTATTATGTCCGGTGATGACGTCAGTCAGGTATAACACGTTACTCCCGTTACTCACGTGGATGAGGCGGCTCCGGTCTCTCTCGCACACAGTGCCCGTTCTCCCGGTTCTCGGCGCCGCCAGCTCTCAGGACATCACTCCGGCCACAGATACACAGGAAGCCGCACACCCGGGACACCGAGCAGCCGTCTGTAAGCGGCGGGGGAGGAGACGGGGCCAGGCCTGACGGGGAGGAGGACGGGACGGGGCGGGGCGGCCGCTATTGTTCTCTACAGGTCGGGTCCTCTCTATACGGAGCAGCCGGAGCCGATAATCCGGTGAAGGGTGCAGTGGGAGCGGTGTACCGGGAATGTCCGCACCGGCCCCGACCTCTCATAGCACCACGGCGGGGATGTGTTGCCAATAGCAACCAATCACAGCCCACCTTTTTTTTTTTTCTCTAGCGCAGGTGTGACCATGGCAACCAATCAGATCCCAGCTTGTATTGCGGTAGGATGTGTAAGCAGTGATCTGATTGGTTGAGGTGAGAATCACCTGTCGCGCTGTAGAAATGAAAGCGGTAATCTGATTGGTTGAGCTGAGAATCACCTGTCGCGCTGGAGAAATGAAAGCATTTAACCGGTTGGTTGCTATGGGCAACTGCTTCATGGAAACTATGGCTACGGTGCCCTATCTGTATCAGTAGAGATGTCTGTGGCAGGTGAACTACAACTCCCAGCAGCTCCTAAAAGCTGCCGGCATGCTGGGTGTTGTAGTCCCACAACCGCCGCTGTCAATGAGAGTATTATACGTTTTTCTAGATAAATAAATAAAAATTCATCCAGGCGGTGATGACATGTGATCACGTAGACTCCAATACACACGACCGCGTTTTTGCCTTCATTTTATATACAAAAAACGTCAATTGGGCCACGTTCACACTGCGTTTTTTTTCTCTGTTTAACGTATATACGATTTATAAAATTTAAAAAGTTTCCAGCTGTTTAAAAACTACAATTCCCAGCATGCCCGGACAGCCAAAGGCTGTCCGGGCATGCTGGGAGTTGTAGTTTTGCCACAGCTATACAAGCCTGCGCTTGGACGGCTTGGAAATGCGTTGTCTTCATAGACGGCAATGCATTTCCGGATTCCAAATTTCCGCGGCGGAACGTCCACGTCAGGAATGCCGTAGTGTGAATGGTGCAGCAGAATCCCATTAAAAACAAAGCTGCTATGTACTTCCGGCAACGGAATTCTGCTCGGAAAATACGTAGTGTAACTGGGCCCTTAAGGAAACAGTAAAACAGGAAAACACAGTTTGAACGAGAAAAAAAAGAAAAGAAACGCAATCGTTTTTTACCACGGTGGAAGCGGATTCTGTCATATGACGTACACCAGCATACGTTTTCAGCAACTGTTAACGCAGACGCTTTAAAACGCCCTAAACGTAAGCGACGCACTGAACTTCCCCACATTTTACACCATGTTTTATGGTGTCACGATAAATAAAATGTCCATAAAACGCATGGAGCCGTAGTGCGAAGGTTGGGTGGGCGGTGCGGCCTGCGTGTTGTGACAGCTGGGAGCGGGCGTGGGCTCATACTTGGCACATGGTCTCTGCCATTCCCGAGAGTTATAAATAGCCACACCCTGCCGCTCACGTCATGCGCCAG